>NC_026739.1:389291-491741 GCF_000210295.1 Trypanosoma brucei gambiense DAL972
AGGTGTATAATTAAATAACAACATCATTGGCGCCGCAATTCAGTTTCAATAAGTGTCGATAAAGTTGCAACCGCAAATTCATCACGATCACGCACAGTGTAAATGTTCATATGAAGGAAGACTAGATAGGAAAAGGGAATTGAGATATATCACACACACGAAGATGGAGCCCACAATAACTATATGAGCTCTCGCGGGTCCGATTGAGGCCGTCACAGCACCAAAGAGTTACCGCCGCCGCCTCACCCACGGGGCTCGCTCAGATAAGATAACACACACACACGCACACACACGCACACACACACATATATATATATATATATGTAACTGGGTATGCAGGTGATAACAGCAGAAACAGATATGGTGGTGGGTTTTCTCAACTCTCGGGCAGCACAGGTGCAGACGCAGTGATTGACGTAAGCAAAACGCCTGTGTTTTCGCTGGCCTTCAGCGTACTATGGCAGAAAAAAAAAGCAATCGTCATTCGCCTCCAAGATAGTGTAGCATAAACATGACACGGGTAAAGTGACTATTGGAGAAACAAAAGAAAAGTAAGTGAATAAAAGCGAGGGAGGGGGGAATATAGTGGAGTCAGTGAATCCTTGTATGAAGGCATCGTCGCAGTTCTTCTGTCATTGCATTTTTCAGATACCACAGGAATTGCACGTATGATCATCATGCTCATTATATAATGCAAAGAGAGGGGGACGATATCAGTCCCGTGCTTATGATAGGTAGCTTAGTGCACGGATGCCTAATTCATTTGAAAATCATACAAATGCCTCGATTGTTAGCATCATCTGCACATACACTCAAATACACACACACACACACACACACACACACCCATCAGAATGTTATGGATGTAAAGTTGCATCTAACCTCAATGGGTATCCTGTGGAGCGGCATCGATAAGTACAGTCGCCAAGGGACCTTTAATAATGAGGTGTAAATGTATTCACTCCACTCTCCCACAGGCAAGTCCGTCACATGGACAATCAGCGTGTCCCGCAACGGTGCAACCCGCGGTACACAGTAAACAATAACAAACGTCGACGCGTACACCTCAGCGTTTCCTCTCATCAACAACATGGTCAGGTGTATAATTAAATAACAACATCATTGGCGCCGCAATTCAGTTTCAATAAGTGTCGATAAAGTTGCAACCGCAAATTCATCACGATCACGCACAGTGTAAATGTTCATATGAAGGAAGACTAGATAGGAAAAGGGAATTGAGATATATCACACACACGAAGATGGAGCCCACAATAACTATATGAGCTCTCGCGGGTCCGATTGAGGCCGTCACAGCACCAAAGAGTTACCGCCGCCGCCTCACCCACGGGGCTCGCTCAGATAAGATAACACACACACACCGCACACACGCACACACACACACATATATATATATATATATATGTAACTGGGTATGCAGGTGATAACAGCAGAAACAGATATGGTGGTGGGTTTTCTCAACTCTCGGGCAGCACAGGTGCAGACGCAGTGATTGACGTAAGCAAAACGCCTGTGTTTTCGCTGGCCTTCAGCGTACTATGGCAGAAAAAAAAAGCAATCGTCATTCGCCTCCAAGATAGTGTAGCATAAACATGACACGGGTAAAGTGACTATTGGAGAAACAAAAGAAAAGTAAGTGAATAAAAGCGAGGGAGGGGGGAATATAGTGGAGTCAGTGAATCCTTGTATGAAGGCATCGTCGCAGTTCTTCTGTCATTGCATTTTTCAGATACCACAGGAATTGCACGTATGATCATCATGCTCATTATATAATGCAAAGAGAGGGGGACGATATCAGTCCCGTGCTTATGATAGGTAGCTTAGTGCACGGATGCCTAATTCATTTGAAAATCATACAAATGCCTCGATTGTTAGCATCATCTGCACATACACTCAAATACACACACACACACACACACACACACACACCATCAGAATGTTATGGATGTAAAGTTGCATCTAACCTCAATGGGTATCCTGTGGAGCGGCATCGATAAGTACAGTCGCCAAGGGACCTTTAATAATGAGGTGTAAATGTATTCACTCCACTCTCCCACAGGCAAGTCCGTCACATGGACAATCAGCGTGTCCCGCAACGGTGCAACCCGCGGTACACAGTAAACAATAACAAACGTCGACGCGTACATTCCTTTTTTGTGTGTGTGTTCTACACTTTTTTTTTAAGACATGTCATTAACACTTTTTTTCTTGTTGTAAATTTCAGTAATTATGTACTTTTTTTGCTTATTCTGTTGTGTTTCCGCATGGTGTGTTTTTGGGTTTGTTAACTTAGTTGTTGTAAAGGCATTCCTTGTTTTGTGCTCCTTTATTTATTACTTCATTTGTTTATTTTAAAATGCTTGTTCAAGTGGTGGAGAAAAGGTTTGTTATGCGCTCTTCAGTCTTTGGGTCGGTGGGTGCTTGTTATTTCTTCCAATGTTGTCTTTTAATATCTCCGAGTATTATTGTAACGATAAAGCACCCATTTTTCACCAACGCGTTGATTCATGCGCTGTCGCGGTTTTGTAAAATTAGTCAGTGATGGACGATGCTTGGCTGAATTGTTCCTATGCTACAACGTCTGATTCGTCGGCACCCATAGATGTTACATCGGAGGAAAGTTGCTCTAATTCTGTCACCTTGTCCTCGACGAAACTATGAACACATTCATCCAACTGCTGGTGGAGTTCGCGTGATGCGGTCTCATCGATTCCTGATTCCTGAAGAGCTCTCGACGCTTGTGTGCGGACCTGCTTTACTTTGTTTTTGAAAGACGACACGACAAGTTGTATTTCTTCCACCGCTTTCTGTCGACGTGCTGTCGTTATAGGTGGCATTGTGATTTTTATCTTCTGTTGCTCCTTGGAGACCTGCAGGGTCCCGTCAAACCGTGTAACTCTCTGTAAAATAGGCGAGGCAAAGCTTACATTTTGTGGCACTACTTCCATTGTAGCGGCGCCCGTCTTCAAAACCTGGGCCACTTTAGTGAGAAGCACTTTGCGCCCCCCGCCCACATCCACGTCCAACTGTTCCAAACATTTCGCCATATTCAACACCTTCATGGCGCTCACGTTCGCCCGCTCAAAGTGGTGTTGAAAAACTTGCTCCAATTCCTCCGGCACGTCTTCGCTGACGACTGTCTCAGCTTCTTGCAGTAAGTTCTCCTTTTGCGCCTTTTGCTCTCTTGACTTTCCCGACCGTCGCTCCGATCGTTCCTCGAACGTAAGCCGTCGAGATTCTCCACGGTCACCGCGCCGCACATCCTTCAAGCGTTGAATTGTGGAATTGAAGGGAAACGATCCAACGAGTCGCAAGGCGGTGAGTTGCTGGTGGTGCCGTGCAATATTCCACCACCGTATCGAGCCGGCTGCGGCTAGCAGCATCCGACGCATGCTTACTGCGCTGGAGTCACCACACAAGGACGGTACATTAGAAAGGCAAAGGGGGAATAAATTGGAAGACTTGTGTGAAAAGTGCAGTAAATACGTTCCTGCTCCTATCCATATAAACCACACGATACACAATGAAGGAGAAGTGTCTGTCGTGTGATCTATATGGTGCTGGCTTCCTCGAAGCCCATACACACAACTAAACATTTACGCCATTCTTAATGTTACCTCTTTCGCATCGCAAAGTGTTAGTCGCGCACTGGGTGTGTTGTGGTCCACTGTGTTTTTTTTCTCTCTCTACAACCCGCCGGAAAAACTGTGGCTCTGCTTGCGATTATATCTCGCTCGCGCTTCCACAAGCATAGCCCAAGTATGTACCTTACTTGGCCCACGCACGTACATACAAATAAATTAATATATAAATATATATAGGTGTGTGTGTGTGTGTGGGAGACGTTCCTCTTTGATTTGTTTTTTTTTTCTTGTTCCATAGCTCTCTCATCTCCACATATTTTCACCCTCCCCTCCGCTGCCCTGTCACGTTCCTCCCACGAGAACCAAAAGGGACGTAAATGCTAACATCTCTACAGTTGTGCAAACGACCCTTGTTATTTCCGAGTGGAGTGATGTGTGCGGCAGTGGCAGAATGCGAAAGGAGAGTAAAGGAAAATGAGTATCAGTCAAGTACGATAATTACGCCTTTGTCTCGGGTTCATTTTTTTAAAAAAAAAGTTAAATTTCTTTCTTTTTTCCCCTGGTGAAGACTCTTTTTCATTCCTTCTACCCATCCCATTGATCCTGGCGTTTATACTTGTTGACGACCTGCTTCATGATTTCCCATATTAGTAATTTTAATTCACGTTCCTTTTGTTGTTACGATTGTGCTTTTCCTCCCCTTTTCTGTCCACTTTCCCTTCCCTTCCCATAAGCCTCACATGCAAAGTCTCACAACGTTAACTTTCCCGTACTGCCTCAGTTTCTGCGCGCGAGTTGAAAAGTGGATGTAAAGAATGAGAAACGGGTGAAAAACAGAGGGAGAAAACTAATGCACGTTTCTCCAACGCTTCTCCTTTACCCCTCTCAACACACGGTTACACCACAAATTCTCGCAAAGCGTCAAAAAGATGAAAAAGACGCAACTTCACAAACGCACCAATTACGCCCTCGTCAGACGTCGTGACACAGTGAAAGACACACTGCCGCTGGGGTCCTATCTACTCCCTCGAGACGCTTTACGACATGCACGGGCGCGGTTATGTTGTATGAACGAAACACCTGAGAAGACGGGAAGCATAAAAACCACTAACCAAAATAAATGAGTGATGGTGTTGGCCGCCTCCTCCACAAGTAACAAAACGCACGCCCTCACGCTCACCAAAGCCGACGATTGCCTCTATTTTTCTTCTCCTTCACAGCCAAGGCCGCCGCATTCGTGGCGGCCCTCTCCTGTGCGACGGAATGTGGAATGTAAGGAACCTGAAATGCATCCCCTAGAAACTTGTGCAGCAGCTCACTGATGTCGCTCATCAGCTCTGAAGTCTGCTCTGTGACCCATACTTCCAACATGAAAGCAGCCGCTCGCACCTTCAGGGCAATACCGTTGACACTGTTGCGCACAGACCTTGACCAGGACTCCCCAACAGTGCGGCAAAGAAGATGCAACCAAGCATCGTCAACCACTTGAGGCCTTACCTTCGCCCTCACAATACCGCCATCACGATTCCTCAGATCCTCCCACTTTGGATTGATACCATCGCGGAAGAGGTACAACGTCCCAGCGCACATACGTGTTGGCTCCGGAATATTGTTGAAGACTTTCCAGAAGGAAGAAATGCAGTCCATACGGAAAACGAGCGTGGGGTCATAAGTACTTTCCCTCGTGCTGTCGGGCCCGCCAACTGGAAGGTAGAAGAGACACCAGGGGTCGCCAAATCTCATATCACCAGAGTCGGGAGTGAGGGTAAAAGGCGAGGGTTTCGTCATGTTGGAGCGGTTCAGCGTGCGGCGCGGCAAAAAAGCCGGCGCCGAGGCTTTCAATGAGCTGCACCTGCTAATTTCTAATACCTCCTCATCCGTTTTGTCGACACTGATCTCCGCCACAATAGGCGTTGACCCGGCCTTGGGAACTGGCGATGTTGCCGACCGCACGCCATTACTTTTCGTACATGTAGTAACCCAACTGGAGGTAGAGGGAGAACCGCTTTGCTGTTTCCGCTGCAACTCCTTCTCTACCGCAAGGTCTGCAGTTGATGTTGGCAGTGGCATAAGTGAGCCGGCCGCTGCACCCCGTGGTACGTAACTTACTGCATTAGGGCTCATGTGAAATGCCGCCGAAGGCGCATGCACGGGACTCATTCGAGTGGGTATTACATGAGTTGAAACGGGGCTACGTGTAGGCGGGGGCACCACTGTTTGCTGTTGCTGCCCTTGTGGGGGACACGACGGAGATTGAGGAGTTGTCGCCTGTGCAGAAAACCCACTATGTGTTGTGATGGTGTTAGTGGATGTCATGGAAGTTGTGAACCCAGTCTTGGGGGTAGGCAACGTAGCGCGAGCCGTTAAAGTAGTCGGTGTGGGTGCAGTTACGGCTACCGCCGACGATCTTTTCTGCCATGACGGAGTGTACTCCACCGCATCAGCACGTAAATTTTGCATCAACACTGCCGATCAGATGAAGGTCACTACCAGCCTCCTCACCGGTACTAGTATACGACGGCTTAGTTCGTTCCTACGTAAACAAACGTACGGCACGCCACAACTATATATATATATATATATATATTTCAATTGTTTTGTTTACAACTCCACACAGTATATCCGTCGCGCTCACCTTTTACTTACCTGGCGTACACGCCACTTTGTTTAACCTTTTTTATTTATTCTCGTTTACCTCTTCTAAGAGACACACACAATACCTCCCGTATACTGGAGTTGCTGATGTGACCCTTAAAACAGTTCGTGATACAATTACCACAGTTAATATTATTTACTTCGTATTCTTATTATTGCTTTCGTTTCCTCCGCTTATACACACGAGTGCCCCTTGGTAGTTTCGTTTCGTTCACGTGGGCTACTTGAAATTCTTCAAACGAAACAAAAAGAAAGAGGAGGATAATACCAGTATAATCTGCCTAACCACCCCTTTACTTGGTCAGTTTAATGCTATTACACAGCCTCCCACGCTGACCCTTCACGGTAATGAGATAAAAATGTAATAAGAGAAAGAGAAAGTGGGGCAAAGAAAAAAAATAGTTCAACGCTGCAGCAGTTCCACAGGGCGGTCCGGAGAAAATGAGCGATCGCACCATCGATAACAGGGGGAAAATAGTTCATATATATATAGACACGGGGATAGGATGAAGGTGTTCATCACTACCATCGCTCTCCTCTTTTCAAAGACCTAATCGGTAATTATTAATTAATGCTTTCCCATCTGTTATGGACAAACAATCGTACCATCCTTCAAAATAACAACACCAGAGAGAAGGAAAAAAACAAGGCACAAACACGAAACTCGGATAATTTCTTTCCTCTGCCCTTCACTTCACTACGGTGTCACACGCTGCGGGTCGCGCGGGAAGAGCGACGTCAGACGTACGTTGTGTAAACCAAGGTACAACATTACCACGCGCTCGAGTCCAACACCAAATCCACCATGCGGCCATGCTCCAAGTCTGAAGGAGTCCACGTAGTCGCTGACAGGTCCAAGATCCACTTGCAGCGACTGGGCGCGTTGGAGCAGCAAGGAGGCATCGTGAATACGCTGTGCACCACTTGATATCTCCTCGCCTCGGATAAACATGTCAAACGAGTTGGTGAAACGCTCATCATTGGGGCACGGCATCGTGTAGAAGGGCCGCGCAGCCGATGGAAACCGGTCCGAAATGAAGAAGTCCACCCCGTAGCGCTCCTTGACCAACTTGCCAAGGAGTTTTTCGTTGGTGGTGTTTATGTCATCAGTTGGGTCCAGCTTAGTTTCCAGTACGGTATTTAGTAGCGCAACACAGTCCGGATAATTAATGCGAAGCATGCGAAGGTTGCTATTGCGAACACGCGCCTTGTACGTGTCGGTTGGCTCCGTGTCCTCTTCAATGGCACCGACACCTAACTCTTTCATGCGTTCTGCTGACATCTGCCACACAAGTGGTTCGAACGGGTACTGCCGCTTGATGGCCTCCAACTCCGCGTTGTGTCCTGACAGGCGCTCAAACATGTGACAGAAGAGCTCTTCAGCCAAGTCAAGCACTTCGTAATAGTGCTCATTGATCCGCATCTCCACGTCAAGTCCCACAAACTCCGTCAGGTGGCGGTGGGTGTTGCTGTTCTCCGCACGGAACACAGGCCCCACCTCAAAAACTCGCTTCAAATCACCCTGAAGCGCAATCTGTTTATAAAGTTGCGGAGACTGCGCCAAATATGCGTCACGGTTGAAGTACCCCAGCTTGAAGACGTTGGCACCACCCTCGCTCGCTGTCGCAATGATCTTTGGGGAATGAATCTCCACAAATTCGCTGTCAATGAGAAACTGACGGAAGTACTGCCCTACCCGAGATTGGATTCTGAATATGGCATTGGATGCGGGGGAACGGAGGTCCAACCAGCGGCACGCAAGGCGCGTATCGAAGTTGATCTTAATGCCTTCCTCATCCTCACGGCGGGAAGCGTCAGCGAGTGTAAACGGGAGCACGCGCAGCGCTTCACTCACTACATGAATGCGATTAATCCTTAATTCGATGTCCTGTTGCGAGGTGGACGTAATAGGTTGAGCTGCAATACATACGGTTCCTTCTACATCGACAACAGACTCGCACGGCAGTTGACCGATAAAATCCACCATCTCCTTCGGTACCTCCTCCGACACGGCAGCCATAGCCTGAAGGGAGTGGACTCCATCGCGCAGCACAGTGAATGCAAGCTTCCCCTTCTTCCGTGTTGTGTCAACGCGGGCACGAATAGTGACCACACGGTCGGCATCATCCTTCGACAAGACGGCAATATCAGTGAATTTCCTTGATCCATATGTTTTGGATTGCACCAGTGGCGCGGCTCCAAAAACGTCAGCGAACCTAAGCAGAAGTGCCGCCTTCTCCGCCGCTTTAGCAGCTTCTTCAGCTAGGCGGGCTGCCTTTCGGGCTTCTTTCTCGTTTTGCTTCTTGTTAGTGCTTTTAGGCGCATTTGCTGTGGTTGCTTCATTGGCGCCCGTGTTGTCTGATTGAGCGGGGTCCGACATCTGAGAGTAAAAATTCTCCAATTACAGGCGCTACCTTCAGGTATAAGAGTACACTAATCAACTGTAAGAAACAAAGTGTCATGGGCAAACAAAGAGAAAGGGAATGGAGAGGTAATCCTGGTCTATTTAATGCACATTTAAGCCATCTGTATAAAAGATGCAAGGAGAGTAAAATACAATGTGGAACAGAAAACCAACCAGCTGCTCGGTGTGACCGCATAAATATACCTATATATTGGCATACTCCTGAACTTCTCAGGTATGTGACAAAAATAAAAAAAATCACCAAATAATGGGTGGCAATACGTTTTCAATCCCAGGGGAGCCCTTGCGGACCGACATCGCATACGACGGTCCGCCTGCTCCTAGCCGATGCATCAATGAATGTCACAAAACAGAAGGGTTGTCTGTACTCCCGGAGGCGAAATTGCGTTGCCACATTTTAAAGCTATCCTGCTCGAGTGACGAGCACACATCCTACCAGGGTAGCGACCCGTGCACTACAAACCCATTTGCTATTGATGGAACACATTTTAGACATCACAGTAGATCTCTTCGTGAATCCATGATACTCAACAGCACTTCGTAGCAACAATGCCTTTCTTATCGACGACGATGGTGCGCACGCGACTGGGACTGCATAACCCCTTCGTACTTCAGCTTCGGCCACATCTTTTCAATTTCCTTATCATCTAAACTGTCAGCAGAGTCCCTGTGACCACCACCACCACCACCACCACCAGCCTGCACGGAGTCCTTCGAACATATAGCGCGCTCCAACTCCAACTCTGTTTGCAAGCGCTTCAGTACCATCTTCCCATCACTATTCCTCTCCTCCAGAATCAGCCACTCAGATAGGGAATTCACAACGTGAGGCAACCCCATGCGCTTTACATGCTCACGGTGAAAATCTGACAACTTGGGTAGAAGCTCATCTTCAGTGATACCTTCCTGAGGAATATACTGGTACAGTTCGAAGGCAATGTCCAGCGGTTGGCGATCGGAAGCACGTCGAATCCGAACTTTTTGGGGATCCTTCTCGGTGGGATCGTCCACCACAAAGTAGGACGGATACGAAGCAAGCCAGGCAACTACCTTTTTCGGTAGGGAATATCGCATATCAGGCCTAACAAGTTCGAGAACCTCCACAAGATTGAGTGTGCGGTTTGAAGGAAATTTATCAAAGAGCTCATTTATCACCTGTATGTGCGTGTACTCATATTGAACCTTCATCGCGGTTTGCGGGGCCGCACTTGCGGAGGTGTCACTACCATTCCCTCTAGCGGCACCATCAGAACTGCCTTCGGTGATGACTTCTTTCTTGTCATCACCATTCCCCTCCGACGACAGTGATGTTGGATCCTTCTTATGATGAGGAATCCACTTCGCCACCTGTAACATATCTTGTGAAAGTGACAGTGACTTCCCATGAGCCCGCAGGAAACCTGCAAAGCTCTTAAACTCACGCTTAATCAGCTTTTTTTGGTCTCGTGTGAGCTGCTCATATAGGGAGGTGATATTCACCCACTGTGGAATGTCACTGCAGCACACCTGCTCCTGCACCATCTTGGCAACATCCGGTATGGGTGAGTTATCGAGCGTGTAATCGTTAAGAGCCAGAGGCGCCAAATGTGGAGGGCGACGGCGGATCATTCCCTCAATGACCTGAAAATGCTCTGGGAACTTCGATGCGATCGCAACTAACCCACCTTGACAATCGAAATAAGGATGAAACAGCACATCCTCAGGAACGCTCTCCTCAACTTGGTCAATAAGCGTAAATTCACTTGGCACAAGGGCCTTTAATCGTTCCAACACCGGCACTCGTTCCTCCAAGCGCACGTGCACGGCTGGGGGGGCCGCTGCTGGTTTCAACGCAACGCTCCCATTAGATTGCTCAATAGAGTCGAGAGACACAATGTACTCAGGTAGAGCAACATAGTTGATCACGTCCCCTACGTCTGTCATCACGAACTTCTCATCCGCTGCCCCACGACGTGGATGGTTTAAATCATCACGCAACTTCACATCTGCACGTACGCCATCGATAACGCGAACATCGAAAAAGAAACGGTACCGCTTAATAAAAGACAAGAAACGGCCACGGCCGATAAAATATTTCCTACTGTCTTCCGAGAGTATGGCCGCCACACAATGTACGGGAACGTAAAACGTCGGAATGTATTCAATGAACGTCAAGAGAACTTCTTGGGGTGATTTCCACGGCAACGCGGCGTGTGTCGACGCAACGGCTCCGGGCAACGGTGGAGGCGGGGGGAGTTTCGTTGCGGAACCCAATCGAGTCGGAGTCCCGCGGACATTCGGTAGAGGTGGGGGGACCCGGCTTGCCGCACCGCGCCGCTGCAATTCTCTCGATGCACATGTAAGAAAACTGCAGCTCCATAAGCACCGCCGCATGGGTGACAACTGTCACTGCGCTCTTAAACTATTATATTACTCCCAGGGTGTGTGTGTGTGTGTGTGGAAATGAAGATGACTGCAGCGCGTCCTCCACCACCTAACAACCCCTATATTCCTTCTTAATTC
This sequence comes from Trypanosoma brucei gambiense DAL972, assembly GCF_000210295.1. NCBI lineage: Eukaryota > Euglenozoa > Kinetoplastea > Trypanosomatida > Trypanosomatidae > Trypanosoma > Trypanosoma brucei. The sequence goes on from NC_026739.1 coordinate 400,476, forward strand.
TTTTCTGCAGACGCCAGCCACTGCCGCTGCAGAGTGGGTTCACTAACTCTTCCTTTCTTTTTGCGATAATGAATCCCGCGTAGTGGGTGAAAGGAAGGAGGAGGAGGGGGCAAAAGACACGTAGAGAAAACATACAGGAGTGCCAATAAACAAACAAGGGAAAAGTTGAGCAATACACAATGAAATGAGGTGTTGGGATAGCGGAAAAAAAAATTACTGTTTAAATTAATTCGCATACACGTATATGATTCCTTAACTTTCAACCTTTCATAGCCGCCCTTGCGACTGCCACTGCTTACTCACACGTTTCTGGAACTCCTTCACAGAACGTGTCCTCGCATGTTTCGCGCCCACATCAAATAATTAATTATTCGGTCGGATGTGAGCAAACCCCTAACGCTTAAACTGCCGGTCAATCACAAGTGATCACGCAGCTGTTCAGAGAAAGACTAAAGGGAAAACGAACCACCAATCCGCGGGTGGCCAAAGTTAGTCGTCCAAGCTGTGCGACAGCACGAGGAGATCTTTAACCACGTGTTTGCTCCTCAACTGTTCCCTCCTTTCGCCATAACTGGGGATGCATGCAGCTCTCGGCGAACCTCAGGTGTTATGAGGTAGTGGAAATGCTTTGAGCACACCTGCAGTAGCAGAGCGACCTGCTCAGCGGTAAAGTCTCCCTTATATCGTTGTGAGAATGAGAGCAGAGTTTGGTGCCAAAGTACTGGCAACTTCTCCTCCTTACTGTGGGATTGTATGAAGCGGTGGAAGTATGCTACAAGGGCGTCAATAGCTTGGTATGGCATCGCCATCTTCTTGTCGATCAGTACACGCAGCAGAACCGAGCGAGGACCCGAGAATGGCTGTTGCGCCAACTTGACAATAGTCACGGCTGTGGGAACTGGCGGCAAATGCATACGCTGCAGCACACTGGCAACGACCAGGGCCTCCTTCAGCGTACACTCATCGTCAGCTGCAAGTGGGAGAATAAATCCCTTATAAAATGCCACTGGTTTAAACAGCGCCTTCCTTATTGCCATGTACAGCGCAGGGTGAAGCTTCTTCTCCGCAGACATGTGCTCGTGCACAACGGGTAGGAGCACAGCTGCGTAAAACCGCTGTGCCATGCGCTCGTTAAGGTTCGCAGCGAATATGCGTGTGGCCTGGTACGTGGCGTGAGGTGACCATTCGTGTGGTTTCGTTAACATGAGCAACTGCTCCCAATTTTTTATGTTCGGCAACACCTTGAACGCTTTCGGCACCTTCCCCGAGGTGTAATTCTTCAGGATAGTACCAATAGCAGTGTACACACGCGCAACACGTGGGTCGACACGACTCTCTCCTGTTTCACCCATTCCCTCACACCCGTCACCTGAAGGGGAAGAGGCGGCTACCTTTCGGGCGTCTTCGCGTTCCTTTATCTTCTCCATAATCATGTCAGCAAGGTTACGGCTTTGCACATGGGATTGAGGTTGAAACTTCTGTAGCAACCGTGCTTCCTCATCGTCAATGTCGTACATGTCAACACCCATGTCAATCTCTGACGGAATTTCTGACACAACCGACTCCGCCTCATCGTATTCAATAACAATTGGTTCTTCAATCTCATCTTCGTTTTCGTAGAACCTAGCGCCGGCGTCCTCCCCATCTTCCTCGTTTTGTAGATTAACTATGGTAGGGTCGTTGTTGCAGTCGTCTCCATCGCTACTTTCTTCACCGTGAAGCCCACCACCGTCTTCCTGTTCCTCCGCAGCAATTGCCTCGATTTGCTGGCGTGCGGTTTTGAGAATTTTACTGGCCACTCGCCCTGGCAGAACAATTCCACCCTCCAAGTCAACATCTACATCATCTGAAGCTCCCGACGCTTTGCTTTCCACCGCTCCTCGCTTGGCGCTGGCAAACCGGTCGGCGTGCAGGTCTTCCCCTAGGGGATTTGTGCGGGTGCCGATGCGTCGTTTCTTTTCGCGTCCCGGCATAAGTGGTGATTAGAAATTCCCTAATTTCCCAATACGCGCGTTCCCCATTCCCCGCAGGAGGTGAGTTTGTTGAAAAAAAATAGAGGTGAAAGGCAGAACAAGGTGGTAGAGTTAAATATGGAGCGGCGAGTCAAAAAAAAAAAATCATCAGTAAGGCAAGCAGGAGCGAAGGTAAGGACTTAAGGAGATACCAAAGACAGAATTTCCCCAGCAAACAAGTCATGAAGTGAGGCTAGAGAATAGTAAGCGCGAACAAGAGTGTCATTACCTTCTGCCACACTCAACTTCCAGTGCCATTTACTCCACCTGACTGCGGTTTAGCATAGGTTGCACTTCTGCCTTCCGCCGCCCCTGGTGACGATACCAATTTATTCGTCTTCGTCAAGGTAAGGCCGCACCTTGCTACTAGGTAAACAACGAACACGAGCACACGTGGGAAATTAAAACGTCGTCGCGTGAACATCTGTGGGGGAGGGGGGGGAAGGAAGGAACCTTCAGAGCGAGAAGAAAGAGGGTAAATTAAAAATGAAAACACCAAAATAAACGAGTGGTGATGGGAAGACCACTTGTTAGGGGAGAAACCTACATGATCCTCCCATTAACGTTAGCAGGGGGAGAAATTTGGCCTCCGTAAACTCATCACAAAACAACGGCATTCCACCTCACTCCCAGCGCGCCCCGCTAACACTGCCGTTGTATGAGTGCGTGCACGAACATTCACACAGTGTTATCATACGTATATTACATGTATATACGCTTATTTGTGCGAGTCAGCGCATTTGTCAATGCTTTCGGCTACATTTTGGCATTTGGGCCTGAACTTAAAGCAGAGCATCAACACCTTAGGGCGTCTTTTCCAAACGCGGGGGAATCCTGGCGGATTCCTTCGCCTTTCCATTGCGATAACAAAGTAACCCCTCTGAGCGACGTAGAAGATCTGTCTGCACCCGGCGCAGCCGCTGCTCCTTTGCAGCCATCTCCGCGTCGCGTTCCTCAAGTATTTTCATCCATGATGAAACCTTACGGGTTAGACTCTCAACCTCACCAATGCGCCCCTGCAGCATACTATCGCGCTCCTTATGAGCTTCCAGTTCACTCCTGTACTTCCCCTCACGCTTCAGCAAAGCCGACTCCTGTTCCTCCAAGCGGCTCTCTAGTGCGGTCAACACCTTCCGCCTTTCACCAACTTCACGTTGCCGACTTTCTAATTCACTGAGGCGTTGCTGAAGAAGACGTTCCTTCCCAGAAACACTTGCCTTTCTTTCGTACACGCGTTGAAATAGCCCTTTGGTGTTCTCACATTCCAAGAGCAAATGCTGGATTTGATCAACAATGACAGTTGCGTCATTGTCACGGAGGTCAGAAATCGATGGCTCACCGGACTTCTTATTCCGCAGAGCCCGTTCCTTCTCAATTAGCTGGTCACGGGCCTCTGCCAGTTGTCGTCCCTTCTGTTCCTGTGGGAGCGACCGCGGAAAGTGGTCAAAGTCTATTGTGCTTAGCAACTTTCGAAGGGACTGCTCAAAGAATAACATCTTGTACAGTGTTGACTCCAATGTGGTAAAGACCGCCGCCCCCGGGGGTGGCGTCGGTAGCGGCGCCTGTGCTGAGACGGCTTCCAGAAGTTCTTGGCTGTCCCCACGGATGACCACTGACCCCTTCTGCGATCGCGAGTAGGACCTGATTTCTTCATCTTGCGAGTCCTCACCTTCGTATGACTTTACGTAATAAGTGGTCCAGCTTCCCGAATGTGAAGCAGCGAGCTCAGCGGCGTTTTCTCCGCGTGACAAGGTATGCGCTAAGGTGGGAGACTGCCTCCCATCGTTTTGGAGTGTATCTCCCGCCGATCCCTCCATTCCCTCTGAGAAGGCCTGCTCGCTCGCACAAGCCTCCTCATAATAATCCTCAGACTCGCTGAAGCTCAACGTGGAATCATGGTCCTCTCCGGTAATTTCTGAGGTCATCGTCACACTCCGCGATGCGAGATCCCGTTGATGCCCATCTTTTGGTGGGGAGGGTGGAGGAGGAGGTGCCGCTCGCCGATCGCCACGCCGCGAATCACCACCCACCACACGAGACGATTCAAAATCAGCCGCATTCCCCCGCTCCACATGGTACGGATGATCAGTTTTGCTTTTCCTAATGGTATGTAACGAACTATTCACGCCATTATGGCCGACCCTGATTCTTGAAGAGGACGGCGGCGACGCGGATTCCCCACCGTTAAAGGAAGTGCCTTCTTCATTGTTAGCAGTCCCAGCGACGACACCCATGGCCTCCACTATTGTGGCGTTGTACATCTCGAGACGCTCACGCAACAGTTGAATGCGTTGCGCTGAGGATAAAACCTCCTCCTTCGTCATTTCCTATATTCACCAGTTAGGGTCCCGCCACTTTCCTCTCTCTGTTTCCCTCTTTTTCTTTCTATATGCACGTACGGAAGGGTTTTCTGTGCACTTCCTCTTTCTATAGATGTATGTATGTATATATCTGTATATTCGCACCAACCAACAAAGTGCTTGATGTTGATATTCCTTTTTATCTATGTTTGTTCGCAAGATTAGCCTGGTGCACCTGCTAAACCTTCTTTCCCCCTTTTTTTCTTCCCTTGTGAATATGTGGAGGAGAAAGCCTCAGAGTAAGGAAGAAACTGGGAAAATGTTCCCCCGTGTATTGCGCTATCACCTTCCTACTTTTTATACTTCTCGTTATTTTTCGTTTCTCGATTCTGGTGTCAGAGACGAAGAAGTTGATCTCTCTGGTGCTGCGTACTTCTTTACTCTTTCTACCCACGAAACGGTAACAGGATTAGGTACTGCAAAAATAGGAAAATAGGACGGGAGGAAAGCAAGCAAGGAAAAAAAAATAAGATTTACGTGGAACGTTTTTCTTCATCGTAGGGAATTATTGGCAGGGTGTACAAACAAAAAAAAAAAAAAGAAAAACCAACTGAGATACATCTTCCACAAGTCTTCTCCTTCCTCTCTGTATCAAAACAAAGCAGCCAACATCGTTCAATCACCGGCCTCGAAGTGACCATATGCATTCTGTCCATTAGCACACACACACACACACACACACACACACACAGTTTTTGAAGAAAGGAAAAAAGTAATATAGTCGAATGAGTGTGTGTGTGTACAGTCGAATACAATAAAAGGGATTATAAGGGAGGAAAGGCACAAAGAGGGGGAGAGGAGAACCACCAGTGCAGCAAAATGACGGCAATAACACAAACGTACGCAGTCTCATGGCAATTTATCGGAAGACAACACACGAAAAAAAACCTAACTAAAAAAAAAAAAGAAAAGCAAACGAAGTACATGCAAATCTGGCGCACTACCGGCCGCTCAGCTGTTCATATATAACGAAATGAAGGAAAGGACCCAAAGAAAGAGTCAGGGTAGAGAACCCTACCTGGAACGATGCATTACACAACATAGGGAGGAAACAACAATTAACAATAGCATTAGTGACCACAGTAACAATAAGGATATATATATATATATATATATATATGTAATGCTTCTTCCTTATTACTGAGTTCACTCACTCACTCACATCGGTGCCGCGGTATCCCAACTCAAATAAGCCTCTCATGTTATGGCGTATGGATATAAAGGTAATGAACAAATGAAGTGAAATAAGAGGGTACTGGAGGGGGGACTACAACAGTTATATATGTCGTGTACGTCAGCGAATCTAATAAGAAAATGAAGAAAAAGAAGTTTCAACAAAAAATGAAGGAAAAAAGGTGAAGATGACGATTGTGGAGGAGGGGAAACCCCAGTGCCTCGCAGTCTTCATATCTTCATTTCCATGAAAATTTCAGCAGAAACCTCACCCAATTCTTCATTTCTTTCAATCTCCACTTTTCTCCTTTTCCAACCTGCAGGCTGCAACACAGAAAACATTACATACAACATTGGAACTTGTGAGCATCCTCTAAAACACACAAAAGCTTTGGGACCCCCAAAACCGAAACAACAGAAAAAAAAACATTCTTTAGATGGTAGAGGAGGTGCCAGCCTATGTGAGCGTCTATTTTCCGTGTTCCCTCCTTTCCACTTTACAGTTCATATAGTTTGCTTTGTTTTGGCTCTGTTAATTACCCTTTGCTTCTTCCTTCGTATTAGCGTCATTTTCATGAGCGGAAGAAAAGCACCATGTCACTGGAGAAAGTGAAAGCAAGGAAGAGGAATGGCTATGCGTCAATACCGAATGAATTATTTGTGAAGTAAACAAAGAAACCATCGACATAAAAAACAAAAAAAACACACACACAAAAAAGAAAGAGCGAGAGATGACAATCCAAAGAATTCGCTGAACGACAACGAATAAGGTTACTCACCATGTTGTTTCTATTCCCAGTACCGCAACACACCACGCCCGTAACACGCGGATGGTTCCCCTTACGAATCTGTTGCACATGTATTGTGGGATGAGGGGCAACCTCGCATGCACACGCAAGGGGAAATCGGTATTTGGGGGGGGGGGGGATAATAAGCAAACATGTCAACAGAAATACAAAAAGTGGATGTCATGCACGAGCATCAGAGGTGTGGAACGGTCATTTGTTACTTGCATGTGTTCTACAAAACTCGTCAGGCTGCAAGACGATTCCGTGACAAAGTTGTGTTTACGCTCATGTTCCTCACCGTCGTTCCTCTTTCCTTCATCCTCTTTAATTTTTTTCCTTTTTTTTTTAAAAAAAAAGAGGGATCTCTTCACCTCTTATATTATCGGTGGCACCTCTAACCTGAGGGATCACTTGTTTACCGAATATTGTTCAACATTTCCTTTCCTTCTCTTCCTCTCTGTGAAGCGAGAGCCCTCCAGTCCGCAAGAGTCCCTCTAGTCGGACTCACTTGTCTTTCATTGCAACTTCTCCCACTGATGTGATAGTTTTTATTTCCACCCCCAACCCCCTCTCCCCGTTTCCCTCTCCGGTCAGCTCTCCTCTCCGTTTCCCAATTTCATTTCATCCCTCTCTAATTGTGTGCAACTAAACTATGAAAATAACCGAAACAATGGAAACATAGAACCCTCAGTCCGCCCGACTTGTTTTTTCCTCAGCAATACGTCGACCCACTTCAAACAACTCTTTCTTGGATGTCATCTTCTTTACGGATATGTGATGTTGCTTCACATAGAGCAGAAGTTCCTCCTTTGAAAGTTCACGGTAAGCTTCACTGCTGGCCCTCCCGCGGATGACAGCACCCACATCTCGAGTTTGGGGAAGTTCAGGGGAATTCGTCATATCCACTGATCGGCTGCAGCTGCTTCCCCGTGATGGCGCCCGTGGGGCCGGAGAGAACTGCAGCGTTACTTGTGATGGCAGTTCCGATGAAAAAGCTGGTCCTCCAGCTAACTGAGTTGACATATAGGCCTCCGCCAACCCCCCCTCTTCCCCAGCATTACCTTCGGGATTGCTTTCTTCCTCCTCGTAAATATGTGGCACACGTGGTGGTGGTGTTAATGTCTCCAAGTTAGCCCCATCCTTGAAGGTAACAGACTTTCGTAATCGACTTGGAGTGGATTCATTCATGGAGGCCCTACCCACTGAAGGCCGCTGCAACGGGCATGGGGAAGAATGTGGAGTCGACGCGGCGGAAGCTCCACCATCAGCGTCCTCAGAGAGCATACGTTCCTTCATATCTGGTGATGTCCTTGCTTTTGCCACTACGTTGGAAACTCTTCCGAGTAATTTCTCGAGCCACTTCCCGCTTTCCCTGGTCTCAATCGCCACGGATTCGTCTCTTTGGGTTTGCTCGGGCGTCGGAGGAGGTGCTTTCAGCACTGTGCCACTGAGGCGTGCGGAACCACGCGAAGTGACACCACCTTCCATTTTATCTGGACTGGACGGCTTTTTCGGTGACATGCTCGAACGTCTTGAAGAGCTACCCATGCCGTCCTGCAAGGTCTGGCTGTTCCGCTCGCTCTCCTTTATCGTCTTACCGAGGAGCGTTGAGGCCCGTTCTAGTGCAGCATCGCACCGCTTGGTGAGCTGCTGTGAAAGGTGGACCTCCATTTCGTCGTTACATTCCGTGGGACTCTCCCCTCGCAACCTTTTCCCACACTCTCTGAAAATTGAGCCAAATGCAAAATTCGCTTTACCGCCGTGAGCGGACTTCACTGACTCAGCCTGTGACAGCTCACTCGTGTCACTGTGGTTGCGGGCACGGCGCTGACTCGACGCGGTAGGCCTCCGGTAGGACATGGCAATTTTATTTTATTTTTTTCTTGGTTCCTTCAATCTCTGCAGTGTGCTATTTGAAAAAGTAATAAAACGAGGATGAACGAATGGTAGAAGAAAAAGAATGATAATTAAAAAAAAAAAATACGGCCCGCTGAAACGGCACAGAAAGCGTCTGCGAAGGAAAGACATGTGCTACAAAGGCGATACAGCATGCTAGTAATAACAACGCCTTTGCATTGCTTATTCAGTTATTCACGACACCCGTAATGTTCCCCCTCCTTTACCATTAATCAGCGTGGTTTCTGGGCGGCAATACTTCTTCGCCCTTCTACAATGAAGAAGTAAAATATTACTTGAACCCTCATGTATCTCTGCCCTCTCAGGTTGTACCACCATTTCCTTCTTTGTGATACATATCTTCCCACTTTGTCCTCCTCCACAAATACATTCCCGTGACATCGACCGCCATATACCCCTGTCTCCTCAACCCAACATATCAAAAAATATATATATATGTACCCCCACGCACACGCACAAAACACTACGTAAAAGTTAACATAGAGAGGAAGGAACCGTAAAAATATGTCAAACAAATCACAGCGAAATTCCCCTACATACAGACGTAACACACCAACCGTTGCATCATCGTGGATATCCGTGCACCACTTTAACACCGCTTCGAATGCACACGGATATCCACGATGATGCAACCTCGCCATTCCATGCATAAGTCAGCCACTTTTATCGCTCGGCCGTCCCTCCCCACGTCTTGTGCCCGACGCGGTTCCAGCAGGGTCCCTGCCGAAACGTACAACAATAATACAGAAGAACATGAACAGGATGTAAAGCAATACCAGACACACAACAAAGACCTGCAGGTAGTGTGGTAGGATGTAATACAATGCTAGGAAGGCAGGGGGGATGAAAATCGTAAATGAAACCATATTTCGAATCTTGCTAAAAAGAGTGGAACCCGGCGGAAGTGCAACCCCCGCGTAAGCGAGGGAAACAAATACGTACTCATCGTATGCCGAAAGAAGGAAATGCGTAATGATAAGCGACATGACAAAGTAATTAGTCGTCAGCATACGAACCGCTTGGAACGCCATAAATAGACTAGGTGCAGCAATCATGGAGATTAGGTAAAGCACTTTGTGAAGGAACGGAATAGTGCGAGCGGTTTCAAAGGCCTCCTTATGTTCCTTCATATTAGCAGTCAGTACCTCTGACTGCGAGGCACTAACTCCGATGAGCATGTCGTAAAGTTCGTTGTCGAACAAACAGATATACAGCATCGAAATGCGAGGGAAAACAAGAGTTGTAGATCCTATCACGAAGACACGAAATGGTTCCTGTTTGAAGTATGACCAAAACTCTGCTGATGTTGACACCCCCTCTCCGCACATGCATGAACCCTTAAGAAGTTTCAAGTGCGCTGAAAACTTAACGACATGAATTGAATTCTCTATGGGAAAGTGCTCTTCGAAATCCGCCGGCGTCAATTCCAGCAGAGTAGGGCCGTCTATGAGATGTTTACGGATATACCCGCTGTACTCTGGATATCCTAATGTGTTATTCATCCAGTACTCAACATCCACAACATTCCATGAACTCACCGGCTTATTTATAGGTGAAGGACGAATCACAACAGCCTCTTCTGATGATTGAACAGGTAACGCTTGGCGGAGCATGAGCACCAACATCAACACATTAACACCACTGCGAGTGCTCATGGTCGGTGTTACTAATGTGAGGCAACAACAAAAGTGCTTGCGGTAGAAACCCCACAATTCAATAGAAGAAAGAGGAAAACAAACACACGAAACGAATATATTATATTTATTTATTTATATTTACTGTAAAAAGACGCCTGTAAACCCTTCGACCTTCCTCCTATCTCAACAAAGGGACTTCCTCCTCACGAGCACGGCGGCAAGCGACTAAAACAAGGAATAAAACTAAAAAGAAAATGAGGAAAAATCGCAGGCAAAAATAGGGTCTGCTTGTAAACAGAGTAAAATAAAAATGCTACGAGGGAACAACAGCATATCGGTGGGGAAGAAGTAACATCACGCCCTTTCACCACGCCCTTCAGTTCCACAACATAATTTAATAGTGATAAACAGGGAACTCGAGGAGGAGGAGGAAGAAGAAAAACGAAAAAAGAATACCCTGTTTAAAAAAATTTACAAATTCCACCCATACATCGTAAGAATGACCGCAAGTGGGTAAAAGCTAGGTCACTTGTACAGTTTGCACATAAATAAAAAGGGGGAGCCGTCAAATCCAACTACGTGCGTGACACTATATGTTATTTGTCAGCTCATTCTCATCCATTTTTACTTCACTCCCGCTCTCAAGCAACTGGTGCCGCGCCTTTCGCTCCAGCCCGACGACGACCAGTCCGGTTAATCAATGAAGATTCGGAATTGTTGTTTTTGGGGGCTGAGCCAATAGACAACTCAAGGGTAAGCACCATTTCTAATGAACTAAGTTCGTCTACCCGTTTCTCCTCGATATTTGAGAGAAGTCTCAATTCATCTAAATCGTCCTCTAAGCGCCTTGTCTCTGTTGGGAAACGATCGGACGCGTTCATCCGATCAGATGTTGACTTTTTGGAACGCCGCCGAAATGAACCAGAATTTGCCGCGACCAGCGGTGAAGATGATTGGGGCGCCTGTGATGCACTCACGAGGAGTTGCAAAGAATTGGTGAGGTTCTTGCGAAGTTCGCGTGCATGAACCCGCTTCTCCGCCAGTGCTGCCTCGCTAAGTATAATGGGTACCTTCACAGATAGGGCTCGCGGTGGTGGCCCCGTGCTGAGAAGCAGAGAAGAACAGTCAGCGACGAAGGTGCCCATTTCGTAGGTCAGCGTCACGCTGTTACCGCTAGCAAATTGTACATCATCACGAACCTCGAGTGTGATAGCTAGCGCTTGCGCTAGCAAGTCCGAAAGTTTAGCGCTGGTCGGTATGTTAGCCCTTGCTGTATGGTTCAGTTCCGCCACGTTGTCAATTGCGTTTGGTGAAGGTTGCAACGTTCTTCTCGAGGCAGTGGTTGCTCGGCCGCTGGGGGCAGCAGGCAATATTGGTATATTCTCACACTTCAAAATTGCACCTTCCTCCCCGCCCCAGGAACCCTTCAAGGAAAAATGAGTGGCAAACTCGTACGATATTCCGACGGCGGCGGGTTTAGCCTTTCTTTTTCCCTTCCTAGCCTTTGGTTCCGGCCGCTCTATCAACGACCGATCGTCGCGTGGTAACAGAGTGTGAAACAGGTTGGAAACTCCCTCCAACTTTACCACTGTAACGGCAATCGGCACCCCGGTCGAGACGAGGAACGACAATTCGCGCGGCGTGGCGACACATGAATGATAAGTCGACGCCCCATCTTCAACAGACGGTGCTTTCCTGGGAGACGCACTTAATGCATTGTTCGCGCAGGGGAGGGTAACGCCGTCAAGCTTTCGCAGCCGGGGGCAACCCCTCGTTATATTTTCCTTGTAGTTGTCCAGAAGTGCAATGGGACAACCAGTAAACGTCACATCGTCCAATGTCGGATGATTACGCAATGAATCAATGGCGAGAACCAAATCGAATACGGTGTTGCGTGTTAGATCAAGCACACGGAGCGAAGGCATTTCATTGATGAAGTCAAGACCGTCCATCGCGTTAAATGACAGACCAACAAGCGCGAGAGTATTAGACCCGCATATTTGCCTTATGTTACATCCACAGGCTATAAATACCAGACACGCGGGTGGAAGATATGGGATGGAGGTTAGCCCCGGGTTGTTACTTAGGACTAGCTTAGTAACATTTGAGAACTGAAAAATGTCGGGCGTCAGTGCATCGATTCCCTTGTGGCAAAACCTAAGGTCAACGAAATAGGTACACAACTCCACCAAGCTAAACCTCGCTTCAGCCTCCTCCGTAAGGGCTTTCCGAAGTCGATTTCTCTCTCCACGGTGCAGCCGTCCCCAGCTTCCACAGCAGCCTCGAGTTACATCCAGCAGTTGCATAAGACTTTGCGTGTAACGAAGGCATCGAGATTGTGCCCTCACCACAGCATCTGTATCCTCGCAGAAATCAACTGGGGGAAGTTCTTCCATGGAGATAACTGGGCATGCAGCCCGAACCCCTTCTAACCTCTTAGGAACAACAGGACGAACATCACCACATACATTACCCGCTCCAGCACAAACACTGGCATTCAACACGGCACCCGCTTCTAACAGCTCCTGAAGTTCCCTCACGGTGTTACCGATATATGTGCTGAGGGAGCTCCAAAATACATTTGAAAAAGTCCCTGAGCGCCGCTCAGGCAACTTTCTTTGATCGTCGTCCCCCCAGGGAGGAGGTACAATCATCTACGACATTGCCAAAACAAACATAGAATCAAAGATAACAAGGGTGCTTACAATACCAACTGAAAACTGGCCAGGAGTTCTTCGGGTAGCAGTCCTCACAAACACAGCTACACAATAAGGGAAAACTCATACCACATAAACCAACATTGCATTTTTTTTTTACAAAAAAACAAAAGCTTAAGGTCGCCACACACACAAATCCCCTGCATATGGTAACACGCGGTCAGCAATGTCCACAGGAACCGCGTGTCCCTCAATATCAATGCATCAATATAGAAAATAATCCAAAAATGCGAGTACCACCCGACAAAGCAGCAACAACTCGAAAAGTAAAAAGAAGCCATTTCCTTTTTTCAAAATTTTGTAGAAGAGCATATTACCGAACATAATAAGAGAAATGTGAGCAACTCATTTGTACGGCCCATTAAGAGCTGTTAGTCCTGCGCCACCAGTGTAAACTGCCAATTCACCTACAAATGTATACGCGGAGTAAGGTTCCACCTGTGGATGCGCTTCGCCTACTTCCATACGAGGGCCCGCTGGCTATAACTCGCGTTTGTTCATGCATGCAAATCCCCCCCTACCATTCCAAATACCGCACACGAACGCACCAAACAAGGAGACTACATAAACGCTAAGTTTAGATCTAAGGGAAGATAGGTGCTTGTTTCTTGTGTAAAAGGTGTGAGAAAGCAAGACGGTAAAATCACATAATTTTCTAGTGAATTCATCGCCCACAAGTAACGGCTATAAACTTAACGACCGAGAGAAATTTAGCGCTTACTCCACCCGACGCTACCACAAGCGCCAGCGCGTCTTTCAGTAGCAGCTCTAGCGCCTACGGGAGGCAGCGGCGGCCTCGCGGAGAATATCAGTTAGAGCGCTGTTTATGCGCGAAAGACTCGCCTCACGGATTTTCTGTTCGCGTTTGCCAAGCGCTTTCATTGGAGGAGATTGTCGCAATCGATCACGTGCGCTTTCAGTAGCTGCTTGAAGGTCCTTCGCCCACGCCGCTACCGGTAACGTAGATGTTGGTGCGACCTGCAGAAGCGCTGTAAGAATAGATGCTTCAGGGAATAAGAAGCTTTTGATATTTTCCACTTCAAGTACTGCCCTCAAGGCATGAGCGAACGAATCCGTGTGCGCAATGCGTGCTCCATTACCGTACGTTTTCACAAACTCTAAGGTAAGAGGTGCGATAGAGCTCATTACGGGAAGAGTCTGCAGTGTCTCCGTGTGTTGCTGACACAGAAGCATCGGTAAGGGTACGTCCTGGGGTGCAGCATCGGATTTTCCACCTTTGCCCTTCCTTCGCTTCGGAAGATTTGAGACTTGCACGCGATGAGCCTCCAACATCGAGACATCGTGCAATAACATAAGGCTCCCTACAAGCTGGCGTGCGTGTTCGACACGTTCATTTACCGTAGGCATCCCTACCAGTGTGTTGGCGAGTGCTTCCACCTTTTGGCTGTGGATGTTACCCAGCACCATGGACCGTACGACCACCCAGTCAGTGTTATCCACAAGGTCCTTCGCTTGCGGGTCCTGAAGGGCTTCAAAGACTTGGGACAACACCCTCTCTTCCGCTTGCATCAGATCAAACACGTTACGCTGCGTTTGGCACTGGCGCAGTTCCCCAGCAATACGGCTCAAACTGTATATTACCCTCGCTAACGAGTTTGTTTGCCGCCGCTCGTATTCCTGGATGTCTTTCATAGCTGGCCATGACATGTACGTAAACACCTTAATGCGAAGGAGGCTACAATCCCTTTGAAGCATGCCATAATGTTCCCAGGCAGCAGTGTTCCATTCGCACACCCCATCCAGCGCACCACCAGCAACAAGGGGCCAGTAACCCACATGCGACATTGTATCACGTTGAATACTCTTGAAGTCCAGTTGGCAACACGCCGCTACATCAGCGAGTCCCAGGATGCGGGCGAAACACACGCTGAAAGTGAGCCAAGTGGGGTTGTTTTCTCGGCGATCTACACTATCCAGCAGCGCTAACCCCTTCTGTACCCACTCAACGTTCTTAGTAGCTTCGTAAACATGAAGGGATATATTGAGGGCGACAGTGATGTAACCATCACAGAGCCCTTCCTCACTCCAAGACAGGTTTTCGGAAAGAGGACGTGCTTCTTCATACGAACGTATACACGCCTGCAGTAGTTCTTCAACCTCGGCATGACTTGGCTGCGTCTCAGCGGTGATCCCCCAGAGGGCAACGTGACACCGCAGACCCAAAATCCTCCGCATATGGTAATGCAGCGGCTCCTTTCCCTCAGGGCCCCCGTCCTCCTGCGACCATGCATATATCGCTGACGCCGCCGTTGCATCCACGTAGGTTGAAATGTCTAAAAAGCAGCAGCTCGCCTTGTAAAAACGCTTGGCGTAGGCCACCGTCTCATTTCGAAGCTGAACGTCATCGCCCAGGCGAGAAAGAATCTCAAGCACCGCCATGGACGGGCCACGGCCCAAGCGACCTCCCGATGAACCCTTCAGTGACTCAGCCGACAGCGACCGAGCGAAACGGAGGGCATCCTCGAGGGTACGGTCGCTGTTAGATAAATTAATCGAAACACATTTCGACTCCTCAGGACCATCGAGTTCCAGCACACCTTCAGTGGCATTCGACTCGGACAATGAGTTAAGATACAGCTCCACAAACGTCCAATTTTCCGGTTGGTGGGTCCACAATTGTTTTGCTACGGCGTTAGCCTTCGCCAATTCCCCGTTAAGCTGCAGCACTTTTGCCAGCATTTCCAGACGGGCTGGTGGTAAACCCACCGATGCCCCTCTCGTGCTACAAAGAAATTTGACAGCATCTGCATACAACTTCTGCTGTTGTAGCACCTGGACGTACGTGCGTGAGGTAGATGTTGTCATCGTACCCTTCTCTGTAAGTACTGCAGCTTCGAGAAGATTTGCCGACACTTTAAGTAAAGCATGATCCACAGAATCCCGTGGCACCTGCGCAAGCATCGACTGCACCACCCACACATGATAGCGAGGATTAGGCCACCCGCTATTGAGTTGAAGGGCTGTCTTTTGTGCCATGTTATACGCACCCATTCGCACATACGTTTGGAACAGGTTCTCCAGCACAACCTTCTCGTCTTGAATACCCTTAAGACGCTCATAAGTTCGCACGAGGGCTTCCCAACTGCAGCACTGCTGAAGGACGTGAACAAGAGCATTAACAGCCGATCCGTCCGTTACATTTTGCAAGCTTAGCGCCTCCGCCTTCGATCGGGCCTTATCTATTACCTTCTTGCGTAGCAACAACAAGGCCTCTGCCGCTAAAACGGCGTGGTCGTTGGGAAACTTTGAAAGTGCATCCTCCAGCAACCCCTCCGCCTGTCCTAACTTGCCCGCGTCAATAAGGTCAAAGATACGATCTGAAACTCTGCCAGCCATTAGTCACTACGTTTCCACAGTTGCGATATTGGGCGATTCCCTGCCCCCTCCCTTTAAAACAGCGTGTTTTGAATATTGTGTGCCGGATAACTGCGAAAAATGGAGGGAAAAAAGGAGAGAAACCAATAAAATACAATCGCTCGCAAATAGCCACACGGTGTTAGCATACCTTCGTCCTCAGACACATGTATACACACGTACGTGTACATACTGCTACACATTATCCATAAACACACAAGATGTCAACATCACGGTCCGCAGGGACTATTACCACCCGCCAAAGTCACCCAAACACCGTCTCGGGGGTGAAAATGAGGTGAGCGAAGGGAACATACACGAAGAAAGGGATAAGAAGAAGACATTAATGCGGACAATGTGATGCGACGCCATGTCCCATTTTGTTTTTGTCCCCTCCCTCTCCTTCCCCTTTCCTCACACTCGGTTGGTTCCTCGAAATAACCCAATTTTCCCCCCTCTTATATCCGCGTGTGGGACACGCCACAAACTCGATACCCTCACAAACTGAAGAGTGGGGTAAGTAACCTCAGCAACTCTGCAGTATCCGCCCCGGGGTACACACGAAGCGCCCCTAGATCAAGTCGCTGCAGCTGTTTACAAAGGTCCGCAACCTGCACACAATAAATGTACCGCTCATTACTAAGTGCCTCTGCAAATTCCAACTGGTGGTCCAGCATTAGTGCTCGATTAGGTACAGCGATCATTGGTTTTTTGCTCTCTAGCACCTCCAAAATAGTCCCCGCTCCGGCGTGGGATATAACCAATGCAGCTTTCTGAATGATTTCATGAAGTTTTGGCCGGTAAGGAAAAACTTCAACGGAAACGCCGTGAGCGAAGGAAATCCGATTGACATAAGGCGATGTTCCCTTCTGCACTAAAAGTTGCGTAATACCTCGTTTGGCGAGTGCCCTCAGCACCTCCTCATTATCAACAGCTTCAATGAGTGGAGTGAACTGGGTGGACCCCACAGTAACCAGGGCCATTGAGCCAGCTCCACCACCCTCTTCGCTGCCATCAAACTTCCCCAACATTGGTGAAAGCCGCTGCTGTAAACCATTTTCTTCCGCAGTATTCCTCGTCCCCACAAAGAAAATATTTTTGCAGCCCCACCACCATTTATGTTGATAATTTTCGTACAGCTTCAACCACTGCACCACGCACACGTCACTGATCGGCCCCAGAAGCTTCCCTGAAACAGACATATGAGAAACGGAACTGTATGTCTCAATGAACGCGATAGCGGGACGGCAGTAGCACGACGAGGGTATGAGTATAGCCACTAACAATGCACCGGCAACTACAGGCACGCAGACACCTGGGCCGTTCACCAAAATAACATCCGGTTTCTCATCAAGTGCGAGAAATACACACGACCACAAGGCACGAAGGGTTGTAAAAATGGAGAGAAAGTAGCTCTGGCCAACCTCACGCGCCCGAGGTATTATGTGTAGGCGGCAGCATCTCCCAAAGTTTCGCTCCTCAAATTGTTTAGCGAGACTAGCTGAATGCGAGTCGGTAGACGAAACAACATAAAATGGTCGGTGATGCCCCCATATTTCCGTTTTGAGGGTTTCGACGATACGCATCATTTCACTGGTGTGACCGCCTGATCCGAGCACTACGCACACGCGCAGTGGAGAGTCGCCACAGCGCCGCCTGGGTGCAGGCACACTGCGTAGCACTGACGCAAATCGCCAGACAAGCAACGAAAATGCCAGCACAAGCCAGAGGAACAGAGCCATGGGCTCGACTACCTCTTGTCGACACACAAAAAAGGGAAGTAAAGAGAGAGATAAGCAAATGTAACACAACTGCTTCAACACAAAGGGCTGATGCAGCGAGGAGAGAGGGTGAGGCATGTGCATGCAAACTCCATGTAAGCGAAGGAAGGGCCTTGCCTCAAGCCTCACAATGGGCTCTCGCAAACTACGTCAGATTCTCAATTTCCACGGAGAGAAGCATCTCTGCATTCAAATGAAAAAAGGTCAAAGTTGCACCAACGGGTACTCCACACATCATTACGAACGGCCGCGCTTCTCCACCCGTCGCGGTGGTATCCAAGTATAATGCACTAATTGATCCTCCGCCACTGCAGCACCAACGCCAAGCTCCTCCCGCCTCAACACACCAAGTCCGCCGCGTGCACTGTCTAAGTTCTGCCGCACACCATCAACAACCTGCCCGCCGGGTGCACCTCGACCCCAGCGTCGTGTGTGGTCACAACCAACGTCCCATGAAACGGTTATGACGCGGTCGTCTAGCAGCGTGCCGTGTAAATCACTCACAGCGCTCATGGCGCCATCCTGGGACTCAAATACCACGAAACAAAACCCACAGGGCGTCCGTGTAACTTCACTCAGTCCCATCACAAGATCTCGTATATGACCACACCGGGAGAAATGCTCCCAGATTTGGTCCTCCGTCGTGTAGAAAGACAAGTTTCCAACGTACACTGTCGTGCTCTTATTCAGCTGTTCCTGCCGCCGCTCGATGAATTCCTTTTCCGTCAGAAGCGAACGCAGAAGTTCGTGACGGTCAACATATGCCATACGCGGCGTCAGATCAATGAGGTATTCTGCCATGTTGTAATCGTTTGGCTCCGCTCCGTGTGCTCGCACACGCGTGTCGACAGTTTTAGCCGTACTTTACTATTCTCTCTTATGGCCACGCCGTGCGAGCTGATCGAAAAGAGGAATCAAGAAAATACTGAAGCTTTGGCAGTGCGCATCAAACGCATGGGGGAGAGGGTAAAGGCATGAAACATGAAGGAAGAAAAAAGGGTAGAGCGTCATCTGTATATATATATAAATATGTGGTTATGGCAGTTGTGATACTGATGGAGAATCATCAGGAAGTTGAAACAGGAGGATTAAGCACAACACTATCAGGCACACAGCGGCAGAGGATCTTAACACAACGAAAAAAAAAAAATCATGCAACATATTTCAGTCAACAAAAAAAGAGAGAGAACATCGCACCAAACAGATACAAGCATTTCTGAAGCAACGGCAAAAAACATGACAGCAAATAGTAAGGGAAGGACATACAAGTAACAATAGCAAATGTGTGGTTTCTCTATTTGCAGAAAGACGAAGCACACACACACGCTAAAAAAAAAAAACCATGGCCAGTGTGTTCTCACCTTTTCCCCTTTGTTTACCGTTCAACGGAAAAATAGAGAACACATCACTTCCTTTTTCTCACACAACCAGTCTTCCACCGTCCGCATATATGTATGCACACCTGATTCCATATAATGTTGGTACGTAAAGTGTTTTACTGAAGCGGTGCACCAGAGAATATTAGAAGCAACAGCAACAAACAAGAAAAGTAAAGTAAAAGAGAGACAGAATTCATGCGATTATCTATGAGCCGCTTCACGCACCAACGACAAAAACAAAAACAAAAACATCACGACCGCCTCGCTCCCTCAGTCGCCATCCTTTGCGCTAGGTACTCTCTATACCGATCCCCACGCTCTGCCGGGGGTCCTCTGTTATGTCTGGGAGTCGACACCTCCGTCCTTTCAACTTCACTCGCGGCGTGGCCCAACACTCTCGCGTCAATCGCCGTCAGCGGCCTTCCCAAGGCATTGGAAACGAGACGATAACCGTCCTCAATGCGCTGCCGCACCTCCTCGGAGTTTATGTTGTTGGGACTGTGCACCTCCAACCCAATAAGTTTCAAAATACATTGGGCGATATTTACAAACACAAGCAGGGAAACAAGAACAATAATTGCAGGTAGGAAGCGATTCAGCCAGTCACCTAATATGTAACTGGCATCCATGTTATCACGGTACACATGGCCGTACATGACATCCACAGCCCCGTTCGCCATGTCTGCCATGAGTAGGAAATTGAAACAAAGAGGCATGATAAGGCGCGATAAAAACGTGGCGCCAAAACAGAGTGATGAGTTGTCCGATATCTCAGGGAGGATAACATAAATGTCAAACACCTTGAGTTGGAAAATGGCCCAATACGAGCAGTACGCCATGTAGAAGAGGAAAATAACGGACGCAGGAAGCTCCCAACCGCTATTCGCCATAATGGCAACTACAGAGATACTCTTTTCTGTCAACGGGCGAAAGGGTAGTGTCACTTCACTCCAAAGTATGAGCAGCGTGATAGCACCACATAATAGCGCCAACAATTTAAGGATGATTCCGCGCATGGGGAACCACACCTTCTTGAAGCCGTTGTTAGTTGCTTTTGAACCACGCGCAAGCATCTCATAGAACTTGGCGTCGCGGACAGTTGCGTCCCACCTGTATGTCATCCGCTGAGCTATTTTAATAGAGCCCTTCACACGCTCGTGCAGCTGCTCAAGGTGTTCCAGAGAGACGTCTATTTCAGTCCTTTTGCCTACAGCATTTGTGCGTGATGTTGGCATGGGAAATTGTGAGCTGCGGCCATCAGACTCATCAATCAACTCTATCATGCGGGTCCAGTATGGTCTATGCTCCTCCGGGACTGCGGACGAAATCGCCATGAGCTCCGTCCTCACCTCCGTTAGGTCTAGTACAGCTATGTCAAGATCCTCCTGAATCTCGACAGCACTATAATAAACCTCCCGCAGCATCCGTATAGGGTTCGACTTCCGCCACAGCACCTTCGGTACTCCCACAATTCCTGTGGACATGAACAGCACCAAAAGCAGGAGACCCCAAGCATTCGCCAAAGCGGTAGCCAAGTTACCGATACTGGTGAGGGAAGTGTAGGCACCCTTTAAAACAACTACATAGGCGAACAACACCGCAAATATACATGTGTATATGGCATAAAACTTTGCATTGACTTTAATAGAACTTACGAGTTTCCTCCTCACTGTAAATCCACCCACCTCTGTGTATGATTGCGAAATTGGCAATACCACCCAACCCATGACATACGTCACTACCATAATGGTGTACCACACAGGAATCATCCACTCCTCCTTCGGTGCGTCACCTCCATTCATGGACTCAATAGCTGCGCCAATATCCACTACTAGAAGTGGGAATGGCATCAGTGATGCGTAGACAGCAATGACAATGAACACTGGGCACAGGAAAGGCATGGTCTTGTACGAGACCCTTGTGTAATGCCATTGCAATCCCAATGTCACGAAGAAGGTTGTAATAGAAAACCCTATTGTGGAGTATACGGCGGGAATAGTCATTTACCCGCACACTAATAAGGAGGAGATAAACAAAAAAGCAATGTCAACGAAAAATATTAACAAGTAAAGAAAAAAAAAGAAAAAGATCCCTGAGTCGCAAAAACACACACCCCAAATACCGAGATCTAATATGCCTAATGTGTGAGTTGTCCTACCCCTTTTAGTGGTGATGTTAAACTCCTTTTAAAAAAAAAATTATTTGGATCTCTTTTCCTTTTTGTTTTTCCTCCGTTTTCCTTCTGCTTCCACACTACTCAAGATTCTTATTCCACTGCTGATTATTTTGCTCTTATTCTTTTTTATTTTTTTTTAAAAAAAGCAATCTTACGCTCTCACTAAATGATATTGTTTCAATCCCTGTTTGCACCTTTTGGGTTTCACCCAGGACGATAGGAAGAGGAGGGTAGAACACAGCAATAATCAAAAAATTAACAAAAAAATCCCTGTAACTGTTGGGAACTGAAGATATTTTCCTTTTATTATTTTTTTTTGCGTGTGTGGGTGCATGTGAAGATGTTGTTGATCAAATCCACAACGACAGTGGAAGCAACGGTAAAATATCAAACGAGGGGAGGGAAGGAAAGCAAAAGAGATGAGAAAAGAAATGAAGTGAGGTGAAGTGAAGTGAAGTGAGACAAAATGCCAAAAGGAAACCCAATTGTGCGTTTGTAAAGGGTTAACACGATGAGTAAAACATGATGTGTAGTTTTAACGGTGTGATAAAGAATTTTTTTTCTTTTGTTTTAAGGTGGGATGGGTAAAAACTGATAAAGATAATTAATAAAGGTATGGTTTATCATTACTTTAAGCAAAGTCAACCTTGACTTGCGCTTCATCTCGTTCCTTTAATACTGCTAAAAGTTCCTCACGAAGCGGACACGGTTCCGTTTTAAGTTGCAACGCCAGACGGTTGCGCTCCATGGTGAGCTTCGTTTGTTTTTGCGTTAACTCCGAAAGACGTGAGCTCAGCTGTTTTTGCCCCATATTGGCTGTACCGGTGTCACCCTTCTTTGCGCCGCCCTGGGCGTTGAGTTTTGAGACAACTTCATCTAGCTGTTGCTTTGCCTCAGCCAATTTAGAAGGGAGATCTTCCTCGCTGTACTGCAGAACCATCTGAATACGATCCTTTTCCTTCCTCAAGAGTGTCACTTGCATCTCCATATCATCCACAGTCTCTGCACTGATTTGTTTCTGCTGTTTGCCGCCTTTTGGTTTTTTTTGACCAGGGTTCATCACAGCCACGTGCTGAAGAAGTTCGCTCATCGCCCTTCGATCTACTTGCCGGGCGCGGGAACGAAGCTCCTCCTCGTTACGGCGGCGCTCCTCCTCGCGTGCGGCTATGCGCTCCTCCTCTAAGCGCTCCCTCTCGATGCGATCCTCCTCCAGTTTCTTCTGTTCTTCTTCCGATATCTGAGGTCCTTCATCATATTCCTCTTCGCTCTCTTCCTCAAACACCTCATCCTCATCGTTCTCGTTCCACCGCCGATAATCTGGACCCCGTGCCTTCAAGCGGCGGATTGGCTCCGGCGCCTGCCTCTCTGCAACAAGTGTGTTAATACAACCCATCAACGCATCCCCGAGAATTTTGTAATTCTCCGAGCTTATTTTAGTAGGGTCCTCCAAGAGGCGGTTAAGGAATGCAGTCAATATTAACTCGTAATGTTTCGTATTACGGTACATTTGCAGAAAACTATTGGTAATTTTACCAAACGCCGTGTAGTATGAATCACCCCTCAGTTCGGCGAACTGAAAGGTATAACGGTCACCATCTCTCAACATTTCCCCCCCCCCCCGAAAGCAGCTACTCGTAACTTTTTATTCTTTACTTTACTCCTTTTTTATAACACTTGTATTCTCTTGCGATTACAACGTTGCGACAAGGAGGAAAAGTATGAGCAACAGGTCGTCAACCCCCACCTCGCACCCGTAACATATCTCCACAAAAATAATTATGGTGATAATAACACAATGATTAAATTGAGCGGATCAGATGCCAATCTCTCCATCAACAGCATTTTGTCGTTATACAAATAAGATTTATTATGCGCAAACACTCTGCAAGGACTCAAAAGACAGGCGTTAGGAAACGTAACGAGTACGTTAACGCAACCGCAGCATCAAGAATGCAATTCCTCACATTTTTGCGAAGGTTGCGCCCCCCCTTCTAATCTTCGACCACATAAATCGGTGGAACCACAAGAATGGGAAAGGATAGGGGAAAGCGAATGGAGCCCATAAAGAAAAAAATTATATATGAGGATGCAGGCATACGAAGCCACCACTCCCCCCCCCCGATTCCCTAGTGCACATTCACCCACCTTCCCCACCCCACACAAATGCACCACCCGCGTCACTGTTTCAAAAAGTGATACAAACGCATACGCTCATCGCTTTATTTCCCAGCCACGGCCTCTCAAAATTTTGTTGGTGCACGTGGGGGGACAACTTGCTTCGCTGGTGGTTGTTGTTGCGGTTGCTGCTGCCGTTGCTGTTGATTCATGGTTGCCGCCCCAACTGCCGCTTTGGGCACCAGCACCGATCCCAAAGCTACGGTCGCCCCCACAGTGCTATCCTGAACACGAACATACTCTTGAGGAGTTGTGGGAACGTATCCCACAGCCGTTGCAGGTGTGTATGCTTGCGGATGAAACGGCACGGGGTTAATCGCTGGTGGCGGTGTCGTCACCGGTGCGGGCGTTTTGGTTGTCGAAACAGTCGCTGGGGTTGGTTGAGCTTGCACAGAATGTGACACTACTGATTTTTGTTGCTGATGACTACCTGAGCTGGAAGTAAGAGGTGGTACAGTTCCCCAATACACTGGTGGAGCCTCTTCCACAGCAACCTCGTCCATAACACCAGGAAATAGAAATGTGTTGCTCTCCGTACGTGGCGGCTGTCCCCACTGTCCCTCACCATTACCCCATTGCGCACCTGGGGGAATGGGAGCGTTGAGGCCAGGAACTTTCAAACCGGGGTATGCTGGGGGAAGTCGTCGCATCGCCTGCATGCCGTAAAGCCATGGTGGTGGCGAGTGCGGTCCCATCCCAAGCCCCGTCCGAAGCCGCTGCGAAAGAACGCCTGGTGTATGACATCCCTTTGGTAGCCATTTACCCTCATAAAACACATCGCCAAACCGGCTTAGAGAGACGTTAAATCGTTTTCGCTGCAGCGGAGTGCCAGTAATGAAGCACGACACAAAAGCAACTTGGTCAATACTTGCCTTCTTGTCTCGTGTCGCACGAATCCGCTCGACACCTAGCAAAGCGATCTCCGGTGGAACAAGGTCTGTAGCCTTCTCGCGGTCCGCCTGATTGGCCATGAAAGCACGCAACCTGTTCCAGTGCTGCGGTACAGGCACTGTTCGCCGTACAGACTTTAAGAATACAGTAAACAGAGGATCTTCGGCATTGCCGTCGTGTTCAGAGACCATGGCACTGACATCAGAACCGTAGCGCTGCGCGACGGCTAGCTTTAGAGCCTCCCACGACATTTTCTGCCGCTGTTGTCTGTTCTTCTTCGATTTCGAACCCGCGGCCTCATTCACCGTGATGGACGGAAGCTGCACGCGGTCCTCATCTTCCACATCCACATTACCGGTTTCGGCCACAGCGCGAGAAGTAACGTCATCAGCGGGTGATTTTTCACCATCGCTATCGGAGGAGAGAACGTATTGCACTTCAACCTCTTCAGCGTTTTGCAGACGCTCTCTTATGAACTTGGTCCTTTCCCTTAACTCTTCCTGCCGCTGCCGTCGCAGTAACTTTTTCTTTTTTGCTTCCTTCATACTTGAACTATAGGTTCCCTCCACTATTTCTGGTTGAAAATAGGAGAAAAGATGTATATACATATATATATATATAAATTGTTTACCCCACTCTTGAGTGGAGGGAGAATAGATACTAATGCCACAAAGTGTAACAGCTGCTAATGCGTCACACCATGACTTACCGTACGCATTTCATCGCATCAAAACGTTTCACCTCGTACTACTACCACCACTAATTTGCTACCTCAGCCGTGTGCAGGTGAAGGAGGGTACCTTCCTCCATTAATCTTCTGCCATTTGTGAATGTACTTTGGCGCTTGTCAACCGTATCACACTACACCCAGTCATCTGTTCAGTTTATCCCGTGCAGAGTGAGGCCAACTCAACGGGACATCCGGGGAGGAATCCAAATTTATCATTTGTTGGTATCTGTTTCGGAACGATAAAACAAAAAAGAAGTTCAGACGGTACACCTACGAAGGAGAGTAAATATTCCCCAAGTACAGCCGACAGAAACAATGATGGCGACAATGAGTTCCTATTAAAGTTGTAACTAACATTCCTACTGCCACCCACAACAACTTGGAGGTCAAAGTGAGCGCTTGCAGACACTACAGACACCTCACTCTACGGATGGAGGTGAAGTGGCAAAGCACGCAAGATGACCCACACCACCTCACCCGCAGCATACACGAGTCCTGCCCAACTGACAGGCAAACCGCATATTCCAAAATGCAACATCACAGCTTGGTTTGCACACCTTGCAACACACTCGCGCTTTTTCGTTAGTAAAGTCGTAGGCATATTTCCCCTTCTTTGAAGCTACATTCCTTTAATGTGCTATTGAGTATCCCACCTAGTACAATTGGGTGCCATGCAGCGTCAACTGCCCCCTTTCATCCATAACAGCTTCGCGGCTTGTACTGCAAAAGCCGCGCTCATCTACTAATTCTGTCAGCAGCCCAGCATTGTTGTAATAACCTGCGGAGATATGTGGGCCCTTCAGCTTCAAATTCCCCCGAGTGTTGGCCGCAAGAATCCTCGCATCGGCCGTTCCACGATCACCAACCACTTTTGCTTCCACATGCGGAACCATCTCCCACCGAGCGCGCTTTAAAGAACGCCACATGACCATGTATGCACTCTCCAGCGGCCCCCGGAAGACAAAAACATCTTCAAGACCAAGCTCCTTCGCTAATTTCTGCAAATACTCATCGCCCACAGTGGGCTCACTCGCGTCCTCAAAAAGTACCACCCACTTGAGGTGTTCATATTGATCTGCATCAAAGTTACCCGCGTGACGAAGCAGGAGATCAAAGTCTGACTTCTTACCCAACATACCCACTACCTCCTCTACACAGAGTTTCTCTATGCCGTTGATAGCGTGGTCGTCTGTAAACATGTCACTGTGGATGTGCACAAGAACAGCTCCAGTCGTAAGTGCGGCATACGGTGCAACAATGGCGCCTACAGGGTCCACGTGGTGGTTAGGCATTACACCAAAGCGCGACTCCGCCTTCAGGCCCATGAGATTACCAAACAGGAACCCAGCATTAATGCAGTTACGGTGAGAATAGGTGATGTGCAACTTGTCCTCTAGTGCCGGGTGCGGGTCCTCCAGGGCGAGGATGGGGTCATCGGGATGCAGGAGGGCAGAGAGACGACGCAACCGCTGCTCATAGTAAGAAAAGGGGCCCCACACGAGCATCTTACGCATTGGCGTCACTCCCAGTAAGTTCATGTTGTGATCTGTGATGACCACCTTCTTAAGGAAGAAGAACTCCTGAGAGTGCACCCACTGAAACCGTTGCCCTGGATACGATAGTCCTAGCTCAGGTATGACATTGTAAATCATATCCCAGAAGTGCATGTTACGCTCCACCAGCACACCCTGCTTAACCTCCGGTACGACGATCCATTCACGAGCGATGAGGTGGTGTGGTTGAAATTCATTAAGATAAAACCGAAGTTTGTCAGCGCTTATATTGTGATGGGGCACAACAGCAAGAAGAGCCCCAATCTTGGCGCATGCCAATTGAAGCACAAACGTCTCGCAGTTGCACGGTTGTATCGCCAGCACCCTCTGTCCGGGGCGCAAGCCTGTTTGAAGAAGACCATGCGCCAGCGCTTCACTATTCTTTCGTATGTCAGCAAATGCCCACCGTACTGCCTGGTGCTCAATACGCAAGAAATCCTTGTAGTACATCTTGCGTGACTGAATGTTGACGTAATAACCAACCAGCTGATCGAGGACTGGCGTATCTACGGACCCGCTCGCCACTGAGTAATCCTTTCCTTCATTACCGCTTTTGGGAATCACTGGAGCAGACACAGCTGCAGGAGGCGACGACAACAGAGCCGTAGAGTTCATGAATGGCCTCACAACATTTTTCCGAAAAGCGACACACCCGGCGAGGCGACGGAGCATTTATGCAAGTTGCTTCCTAAGGGACAGGTAACGAATCCC
This sequence comes from Trypanosoma brucei gambiense DAL972, assembly GCF_000210295.1. Taxonomy (NCBI): domain Eukaryota; phylum Euglenozoa; class Kinetoplastea; order Trypanosomatida; family Trypanosomatidae; genus Trypanosoma; species Trypanosoma brucei. Next base: position 427,851 of record NC_026739.1, read on the forward strand.
TTTTGCTGCAACACGCACTACTACAAAGCAAATGGGGCTTCTTCTCCGCTTTCAAACGTCAACACTCCGCTGGAGAGGGAGAAGGAAAGCAGGGTTGGTTAAACGGGAAGGGGGAGAGTTGAAATATATGATGGGGCGAACAGTGGAATCCAGTACCACCAGTGTCAGGCATAAAACAGAAGTTATGTATGTGCTTGTGGGAAAATACAACACTAATGTGTTCAGGGGGAAGGAAGGCAAAGGAAAGATAAATCGAATACGAAAAGCTTTTCATTCTGCAAAGCTGAGCGCGGATCTTTCACCCTTGAGAAGGTCTCACTTTTCGCCAGTACGAATGAGATTAATCACCGACTGCATGTTACTTGCCTTTACGCATTCACGGCACTCGGCTACAAGTTGTGTTCTCGCCCTGCCGATACGTAGCTTACCCGCCTTCGCGATAAACCCATTGAGACGCTTCAAAGCGCTTTTCAATTCTTTAAAATTGTTGGACAGCTTCAAGTTTTCATCAATAAGTTCCTTGTCAAGTTCATACAGTTGGGAGTAGTGGCGACGCATGCTAACAATGTCCGATATCAGCCTCGAATCTTCAGCCCTCACAAGCAACGGTTTTATGTTTGTTGCAGCTTCCGCTATGTCATCACTCAGTTTCTGCCGCACCTTATCAAGATCTATAACACGTTCAACCGTCTCCTGCAGTTGCTGGAAGTCCTCCGGAAAATCACAACGGGACGTTGCCTCAGTAACACATGTCGTAGCAAAACTTTCGACAAGGATGCTGCATATATCCATGGAGTTACCACATATCTGCAACTCACATCTACTGAGAATTCCCCGAATCACCAATCCGGAGCGGTCCTGCAGATCCACAAAAGGAACAGAAAAATCGCTCGCAGTATCCGGAATACGATCCAACGGTACGTCAAACGTTTTTTGAAGCCACAGCGACACGCTACCGAAGTCAAAATCCTTTGATAGCTGCAAAGTAACGCTTCCTGTGGGTTCTGAGAAGGATCCCCTACACCACTCATTTGGCCACAACCTGCACATGACAAACTTCGGGACTACAACATCGACTTCATGTACTTGGTAATTAACTGCGTTGGTAGAACCAACCATAACGGATGCCTTAAGTGTCACCTCCGGGCCCCGTGGAACATCAAGTCCGCAAACGAGTGTAGGCAGTGGATCCTGTGGCATAAAGAGAATGTGCCCTTTTTCCGGAAACATAGCCTCACTACTGAGGATACAAGCGTAAATTATGGTATCTTGTTGACCGTTGATTACACTGAAAACCACATCAAGCTTCCCGGTTTGCGAGTTTGGCTGTAATTTGCAATCCACACCGGTTCCAACCTTCGGTAAAGTCACATCCGTCCTACCACTCTTCTGCCTCACTAGCTGCTCCTTCACATTTGCTAACTCCTTCTCGAGCGCTTGCTTCTCCCTCATCAACATATCAAGCTTAAGCGCCCCTTCCCGCTGCGCAACCATCGCTTCGTGCCTTCCCATCGTACCAGTCAGTTGTAAGCCACACACCGTTCCATCAACCGTACATATGATCGGCAACGGTTGCCCGTTCTGGCGGTAGTCGTCTACCAGAACAGAACTTATTGGTGCGTCAAATGTTTCCTTACAAAGAACAGTCCCCTCGTTTCCGTCTCCGCTGCGCACCTCTACCCTTCCATTGTTCCAACCGATGATGAGCTCCGGCACGCCATCCATATCCACATCACAAAAAGCAGCAGATACCGGTCGCTGATTATCCTTCAATCGGTATAAACGCTCACATCTGTCGTATATGCCAACGGTACCACTATTTGAAAGATACGCAAACCGGCCCGGTACACCACTGTACACCAAACTATGCACACGGTCTGCAAGACCAACACTTGTGATCGGCTCCTCACCGTCAAACACGCGTAGTTCAAAATCCTCTGATGCCGCAACTAACGCCGGTGAGCCATTCAGCGTTGATGTTGAAGCGCACACGCCCGCGTCTGGCCAGGGCATAAGCATTAACGCGGTCACTCTGTCACCCGTTATGGTGGAAAACACCTCCTCTCCACTTGAGTTGAAGCCGCTGATTGCGCAGTCCCCACCCACAATTGCCAGTGGAGCGGGTCCGCTCTTTGCTGTTGGGCCCACAACACCACCCACTACCGCACTCACGCCATCTTCCACCTGTTTATAATAATATTCGCAGTTGCGCTCTACGTCATATGCTAACAAAGAGTTCGCTTCACCAAGAAACAGTGCATCAACGCCTTCATTCTCATATCTCCCACCTATTGGTCCAGTTGCCAATGCAGTTAGTGCCTTACCAAAGTTAAAAGTCCGAAGCGGAGCTACCGAAGCATCCTCACGGTGAGCCGCTAGGGGGTTGCTTGTGTCATGCGTATGAACAATAACCTGACGGGTATTCGTCGCACACACAAGTGATGGTGTTTTCCCGTCGAAGCGCCCAATCGCAGCCAAACCTTCATTGAGTGATGCGTTGAGGCTTAACTGAAAGGCAGTCCGCATGGAGTAGCAGTTTGTCTGAAGACTCATGATGATGAGCCACGGTTATGGCTACCAATCAACTAATCAATGGAATGAATGAAGAAAAAATTAATATATGTTCACGCTACCAGTATTTAAGTACCTGTGTTAAGTGGTTGTATACCTATTTCACAATAATGCAACCTCACCTCAAATGTTTGAAAGAACCGGTGACTAAAGGGGGGGAAAAAAAAAAAGAAACTAACCTAAGCGCGCCACCTTTCTTCTTTAACTTCTCTTTTTCTTCACCTCCCTCACTGAAGTGGAAGTGGCTCTGTTTTGTAACAAAAATAATACGCAAAACACAACACACTAATAAGAAGATGACACACACATCACCGCGAATAAATAAATAGAGGTTTTTTTTTCGGAAGGAGGAAAAAAGAAAAATAAAAAAAACAAGGAAAAGAGGAGCTAGAGGAATGAGGTCATAAGCAGAAAAGGAATAAGAGAAACCAAAGTCAGTGCATATCAATGGTTACCCACTGAAAGCACGATCGCAAAAAAAAAAAAAGATGCACTCACAGAGATTTTGTAAGAAAATAAAAATAAATAATATAAAACACCCCTCAAACTTACACACATTTATATACTGGCACAAACAAACACGCACTTCTCATCTACAACCTCGCCTCTCCAAATTCTTCTTCCTTTACCTTTTTTCTCCTGTCGTCTTAGTCCACCTAACAATAATTGTTATTATAATTATAATTTTATTAATTTTTTAAATCACTTCATTCAATGACGACAATACCAATACCAATAACAATATCAATACCAATACCAATACCAATAACAACCACAACTACAACTACAACAGACAAAACAATAATAATCAAAAAAAAACAAAGCAGAAACTCATTTCCTTATCTTTACTCATATTATCACTTCGTCATACGCACACACACAAAAAAAACGCTCTCGTTACTCTTACACCCACAAATAAATACTAATGAATATAAACCTTAAATATATTTAAATGAAAACACAAACATTATACCTACCTCTTAACTTGCTTCTCTAGACAAGTTAAGAAAGAAAAAGAAAAGAAAAAAACAAAAGAAAAGAAAAGAATCAAATGAAAACGTTAAGAAAAATGATTTCGCGCATGACAACAACAATAATAATAATAACACTATCGCTATTTCTCATCTCGTTATTTTCTTCCCCTTCCAATTCCTCTTTTCTTTCTTCATTATTTTTTTCTTATGCTTTCACTTTCCTTTTTTTTTTTCTCTCTTTCTTTTTCTTTCTCTTTACCTTTTGCTCTGCTCGCCCATGCTGGGCATCCTCTAACAACAATTTTTTTTTATTATTATTTTATTTATATGAAATCAACCGAATAATAAAGTAATACAGCCGGTTATAAGCGGTAAGGTGGTAACGACGAAACCACATACTTGTTGTTGTAATAATAATAATTATTATTATTATTTTTTTTCTCTTCATTCGTTACTCATTTAAGGAAGTAAGGAAAAGTGCAATGGTAATAATAATAACAATTATTACTATTATTATTATTATTACCATCATTACGAATGGGATCTCTTCCCTTGAAACCCCGCAGTGGAACTGTTTTTTTTTTCTTTTTTTTAAAAAAAGGTGTATGAAAACAAACATTTGATAAGTATTAAAAATTAATCAAATGAAGTTAAACAAATGAACTGAGTGATCGATTCGTGAGGAAACAAAAAGAAAAAAAAAGAAAGAAAAGAAAAAAAGAAAAAAGGAGGCTAAACAAGCAAACAAAGACGGAAGCGAAAGCGGACACGTCCCTTCCACACATTTTCCTCATTTCTTTCTTTTTTTTTTTGTTGTTGTTCTTTACATATATATTTATATATATATTTATTTATATTTATATATATTCGTTACTGTTGTTGAGATTTCACCGTGTCACCAACTCCTTTTTTTTTTTCATATCACAACCGTCGTAAATCGTAACAGCGGTAATCATCACGACGCAAAGGCACTGAAAGATAAAACAACAGAAAAAAAAAAAGGAAAAATACAAATAAAATACAAATACAACGTTTCTCCCTATCGTGTCACTCATTCATTCATTCATTCATTTACTTAATTACTTAGTTTTTGTTGCTGTTGTCGCGTTTCTACACTTCACTTCTGATGCTTAAAAAAAAAAAAAAGAGATAAAACAAAATAAGTAAAAAAAACAAAAAAAGAAAAAAGAAATTAAACACTCCATTGGGTCCACCCGCCTCTTGTTTCATCCATTTCTTGTGTTGTTGCATTGAGGTGTTTTTTTTTGTTTATTCTTTTATTTTATTTTCTCCCTTCTTCGGTATTTTTTTTTAAAATTTATATTCGCTTCGTTACAAAAAACCGGCAGCGGCAATAACGGCGAGAAGTGAAAAAACAAAACAAAAACACAAAAGAAAGTCCAACACGCCTCCTTTTCAAAAGAAAAAGAAAGAGAAAGAAAAGGATCCACCACACTACAACAAATCCAATTCAATTTCCTACAAAAATAAAAAATTAAAAAAACAATTTCATTTTCTTCGGTGTTATTATTATTATTATTGCCACTGCTATTGCTTTTTTTTTCCTTTCTTTTTGTCTTTTCCCTATATTTATCCCCTTTACACACAAACAAAAACAAAAACAAAACAATTCACACGAACTCTCGCTTATATTTCTCCTCCTCTTTTTTTCTCTCTCGTTCCCTTTCCTTTACAAAATAAATAATTTAGAAAAAAAAACAAAAAAATTGCGCACTTTTTTTCCGTCAGACAAAATTGTTTATTTGCTTTTAGTCACTTATTTCCATGAGTGGGTGCGCATCTACAATAAAATCAAAAAAAAAAGAGGAGAAGTTTTATATAAAACGGCTCCCGTAAAATACAAAAGAGGGAGAGAGAAAGATATTTAAAATAAATAAAAAAAAAAAGAAGAAACGAGAGGACCGCCATAATAATAATAATAATAATAACAGGAATAAAAATAATAGGGAGTAATAATGGGGAAAAGAATATCATATCAAAGGAGAAGGAGGAATAAGGGGGGAAAAAAAAAGGAAAAACGGAGGGGGAAAAAAAAAAGGGAAACTAAACAAAAAAAAAAGACAACAACAAAACAACAGCGGCATTGAGTACACTGCACGAGAGGAATTTTTTTAAAAAAAAATTAAAACTTGTAAGTAATGACAGGGGAAACTAAAAAACGGGGATCATCACTTAAGTGACTAAAAGGAAGAAAGAGATAGAAAAACAAAACAAAAGGGGAAAATGAAGGGAAGGGAAAGCACATAATAAAGGAATATTTAAGAGGGTTAGGGAAGGAAGGAAGGGGAAAAAAAAAACAGAAACGGAAACGGAATACTTTGAGGCTAACAAAAAAAAAAAAAAGAGACAACGGAATAAAATAAATAAAAACGCCACAGAGAGGACGAACGAAAAAAAAAAAATTGTTTTTTTTTTTTTGATTCCACAGAAGGAGAGTCAGTAAAAAAAAAAAGAAGGAAAAGTAAGGGAGGGCGCGCACCGAAGTCGAACATACAAAAACACACAAATAAGCACGAAAATAAAAGAAAATTAGAAAAAGAAAAAGAAAGAAAAAAGAAACATAACGAAATTGAGAAAGTGTTGCCGAAAAGAGTAAAGTGAAACAACCAACACAAAAAGAGGCATAAGAAATATCGAACAACCGATATTAAAATAATCTCACAGATATGAAAGCGACGGTTGTTGTTGTTGCTGTTGTTTCTCTTTTTTTTTTTTTCTTTTGCGCGTGTGTTGGTGTACTGATTCATTCATTCATTCATTCGCTCACATCCGTCCAGAGGAATATAAAAACAAAAAACCAAAGAACAAAAGGGAATACGGCAGTTTTAAATATACGAATATTTACAAATATATGCAAAAAAGAAAAAAATGAGTATTAACTCGTAAATATAACTGCTGTGTTAGGTATAATAAACATAATTTAAACATATAAATATATAAATGCGTGTGCATTTGCATTTGTACACACGGATACGCCCAAACGCGACTTCTCAAAAAAAAAACAGCAGTGATAGAAAACAAAAACAAAAATAAGCGCTCCCGTGCGATGTACCACATTTCCGCAATTGGTGTCGGGGAGAAACCAAATCAAAGACAAAAGTAAGGAGGAGAAAAAATCAAAGGGGAACATAAAGGAAGAATGAAGACGTGGGACATTTTATCTATTTTGCAATATAATAACATTAATAATAAACAAAACATGGGCGGGACTCACACGAAACACAGACTAATATAGAAGTAGAAGCTATAAACACATAATTATATTTATTTACATTAATAATATCAAAAGGAAATACGCGTTAGAGTATGAAGAAACGGAAACTGAGAAGTAGTGAAAGGAGGAATGCCAAGGTTCACGCCATTTTTTAATGATCCAGCATTCAGAAGAGAAACAAACAACAAAAAGACAAAAAGGCATTCATTACCTCTTATTTGCCCCCACTTCCCTCTTTTTTTCTTTTTGGTAGTTTACTCTTGTCCCCCTCCATTTCTTTTTCTTTTTTAGTTCTCCGTTTGTTCGTTTACTCTTGTTTTTGTTTTTTGGTTTGTGTCTTTTGCCTCGCCACATGTGTCTCATCAGTCCCCATCTGATTTCATTAAATCTTTCACTCTTCTGTAGCTTCATTTGGCCCCTTCATTCTCCTTTTTTTCTATTGCTTATTTATTTGGCGCATCTACGCACACATATACACATACGCAAGCATAAATTAAAGTAAAAAACATCAACCGCTTCCTCCCCCTCCCCCTTTATTAAAAATGAAAATCATTATTTAACCATTATACATATGTGCACATATATATATATATATATATATAACGTAAATAAACACAAATACATCAACCAATAGATATATATATTTATATTCCCTCCTTCCTTCAATCAATCCAGTACTTCTTCCGTGATATTATTTCCCCTTTTCATTTACCTCTCCTTCTTCATCCCCACATAGTCCCCAAAGTAAAATTGAAAGAAAATGAAACAGCGACAAAACAACTGAAAGGATGAAGACAACCCAACGTATGCAAGAAACAAGGAAAAAGAGAGAGAGAAGGAAAAACAAAGTGAGAGGGGTTTAAATTTAAAAAAAAAAATCCAATCACCCAGGTCCAAAAGTGAAGAGTGGACAAGAGAGGAGTCAAAAAAAAAAAGGAAAAAGAAGAGAGTGAAGAACAGCAACAAACCATGCCAACAGTCAACTACAGTAGTAATAATAGTAATAATATAAAGGAAAACTGGAAAAAACATCAGAAAGTCAAGAGCACACTATGTGCATATATAGTGCTGACGCATAGATGCATCTTCACAAGGAGGGAACACCGTAACAACAACAACAACAACAAAACAAAACAAAATTCTGAAGCAAAGCAAATCCAAGCAAACAAGTAAAAGGGGACAGGAATATTTTGCCTCGGTCACTTAACTCCGTGGCCACTCCCACCACATCGAGCGAAACAGTATGCGGGGGAGAAAAGAAATGGACAACTATTGACGTATATAAACATAGATATATAGATAAATATCTGTTGTTGCTCTTGTTGTCATTGATGATGTTAAGGTGTGCGCCTCATATACAAATATGCATATTTAAATATAAATATAAATATATATACATGAAAAGGTATTAGACGAGGGATAATAACAAAATCAGGAATATTCCCTCCAAAGTACAAACGACTCGGTGCGGCCCAGTTGGTGGGGACGAAAGAGGAACAAAGAGCCCCGCTGAGCACACACACGCACACACAACAAAAAGGAAGAGAGAGGGTAAAGTGACAGAGGCAATCAAAGGAAATGAAAGGAAAATAGGAAGGTAGGGAAAATTAGTTTCGGAATACAACTTGGTTATATAGTATATAAAACCAATAAATACAAACCAGCAGACAGTGGTGCTGCTTCTTTTACTTCATTCCTTTCCCTCACTACTTATTGTTATTTCATTTTTCTTCTTTATTCTCTTTTACCTTAATCCCTTTAGATTCTTTGATACTATTTTGTACCCGCCCATTCCCCCCTTTTTTTTAAATTGGCTAATTGGGAGCATAGAGGAAAAGGTATTCGTCTGGCGTCATGCAAATTGACTCGTCTTCTTGGGTAAATTTTGCACTGGCTTGCTTGTTTTCTTCGTTGATTCCTGAGTTCCGCTCAGCGGCTGACAATGGGCAACTTCGTCGTCCTCGCGCAAGCATCACCGGCTATTCCCACTCCCTTCCTTCGACCCTTGCGCGGGTCACTAGTACGACTATCGAGAGGTGCCGTGCTGCTGCTGCATGAGATGGACAGACGTCGCCGAACGTTGCTCTGGCGGAAGCTGTTCATGCGGGGACGCCGGCCAGATTCGATGCCAAGAAGACTCCCACATCCCCTCATGCCAATCACGGCATGTCCTGAAGGAATGTGAGTGCTAAGCAGTGAAACGCGGCTCCGTTCAGCCCCATTAATGGGGCTTGTCGTCGCAGCTGCAACCTTGTTCGTAACACTTGCCACATCGATTTGCGAACACGCGCTTGCAAGTGAGCAATCCATCAGGCTACAACTTCGTACAGAGTCCGCCTTTCCCTTGCCCTTTATCCATGGGTGTCGCAGCAACTGTCGCGCCGTTAGACGCTCCTTCGGGTTGGTACGGGTACATTGACGAATGAACTCTTTGGCACCCTCGGGAAGGTGCTCTGGGATGTGCCTCTCGAGTTCACCTCGTAGAATAGCAAACATAACTGCCATACAGTTGTCTAGCTGCCAGAAAGGGGGATGACCGGTTAGCATCTCAAGTACGCAACAGCCCACGGACCAGATATCAGCCGTGTAGCTGTGCCCACTGCAGTTAATCACTTCAGGCGCCATAAAATTCGGCGTTCCAGCGACACTATTCGTTACTATAGTTGACTGCAAATCTTTGCTAGTACCGAAATCACCAACTTTCAAGACGCCATTCCCTGTTATAAACAAATTGTCCCCCTTCAGATCGCGGTGCACGATGCGCCGCTTGTGAAGGTATGCTAAACCCTCTAGCAACTGTCGAGTATAGTTACGAGTCTCCTCCTCGCTCAGAGCCCCTTCGGTTTTAAGCTTGCTAGCGATGGTGCCACCACTAATGTACTCCATGTATATCAACAGCGCGCAGCACCCCTCGTCGCGTCGTGAAGAAAAGTACTTCACAATATGCTTGTGATTCAACTTGCGCATCACACGAATTTCCCGTTCCAGCGCGCATAGTTGCTTCTCTGTGTCCCTGTCAATATCTGAAGATACAATAATCTGCTTCACCGCAAGCTCTGCCCCTGTGTCCAGGTCAGTTGCACGAAATACATCGCCGAACATCCCACGACCGATACGTTCCTCTATCCGCACATTGACGATCTTTCTACGTAGGGCAGTTTCTGTGGTGGTGGAGACACCCGGAGTTCGGAGAGCCGGAGAGGCACTTCGGTCTAACAGATTGATCGAGTTTCCGGTGACGTCTACAGCGGAAGTGCCAGTGACACCATTGAGTTGATTCGTGCTCGCCACACTGGCCCTCCCATCTCCAATGCACGTTGTGCTACACGTGGCCACACTTTCCATCTCAAGTACTTTTGTAAACTCAAGCGTGGAGGATAGTAACGATGCACTGCACGACGGGTCACCGCTTGTCGAATTCGACCTGCTACAGCTTGCTTTGTCACCCTCCGGCGTGTTTTCCAATATTTGCGTTGGGACGTCCTTTGTCAATTCGCCTAACCACGAATCAAGTGCTTCTTGACTGGCTTCTAGCACTCCACTCGCCATTTCGCTCGCCACATCATCTACTTCCTCACTGAATGCCGTTACACTAGTGACTGCAGATAGTGTGTTACTCGGTGTTCGGTCCAGTTGTACGAGTTGGTTTGGTCTCTGAAGTGCCTTTACAGTCCGTACGATGGGGCGGGGGGTAACCGCACCGGTATGCAAACGACTTGTATAAACACCAGTACCCGCTAGACGAGCGTTCACCGATATCAAATCACGACGCCGCAGGGCCTCCGCGGCTAGTGGCCGATGGCCGTCCTCCGGTGGAGCACACGGGTGGCAATTTTCCAAGAGGGACATGGTGTCCGTGGGAGCGTGCGTATATGTGGCACGCGAGGAGGAACGCTACAATTTACCCTCTACTAATTTCTTTTCCTTTTTTTCTTGAAACCTTTCTTTGTATGTTGGTGGCGAACCGAGACACACCAATGATCTCTTTCTTGACTTCTCTTCCTCCTGTGCGGATACCACCCACAAACGGTCCGGCTTTTGCGACTATTGAAGGGACAAAAAAGGAAAAAAAATGATGCTATGAATGTGGGTACGTTCGAAAAGAAAGATAGAAAAACAATCTTTACTGTTACAAAATGAATACGTATACATATACGTATTCATTTATATATGTATACGGATATATATTCGTATATAAATGTGCTGCGTGAAGCAAATACAGGCGGAATTGTGCCTTGTTCATTGATGCGGGGGAACATAAACGGCACAGATGAAAAGAACAGAATTACAGAACATATGCAACAACGAAAAGAACGTGCATGTGGTGAAATTTCCAAATGTTTAAACAGAACTTGACAAATTCTAAAGTACCAGTCACAACTCTTTAACAATCACAAGCATTTGCTACAATAATAACAGTTATAGAGCAAGCATGCAATAAATTTTGTAATCCCGCAGAACCCACCCGCCGTCACCGCACAAGTGCGGACTGTGCGCTCGCACAAGCCCCATACTCCACAATCCCACCATTCAAGACGAAAATTTTAAAAAGTACTGAATGCAAAAATCTGAAGAATAACAAAAAGAAAAGGAAAACAAAGCAAAGAAAAGCAAAGAAAAGAAAAGGTGAGAAAAAAAACATTAAGTAACAACCACAGTTTCGCTCACACTCTAACCCTCCCATGACACCCCAATTCCATCATATTCTCATAATATGTATGTTAGCATCAGCCCCCGTGGAGGCTTGCAGGCACACACGCATATGCCTACATGCCATCGATGTAGCACCACCACGGGGGGAGGAAGACGCATTCCTTCCTTCTATACACAATGAGACCATGGAGCAAAAAGAAAAAAAACTGACGGTGACAAAACATCGCGAAGGGGGGTGGAAATATATATAACATCACATCATATTACTACGAGTAACAATGGTAATAGATGACAGAAAACTAGGAAAACTTTCTCTGTTTTGATTGAAAAGTTAACGGTATGCAACAAAACGAGTGGTCATTCACCCATTGCTTTCGATAAGAATACTAAAGACGAAAATATATATATATATATGAATAGTACACATTTGATGCACCGCCCCCTGCCAGCAAAATATTGCTAAGTATTTTGATGTTTCCGGGCACTAGGAAAAATGGCACGGACGTAAAGCACATAAAATGGAAAAGTGAAGCTCAAGAATCAAAGAAAACAAGGACAGAAAAAGAAGCGCCGGGACACTCCGCAGCACCGATGAGAACTCTCACGCCACTGCGAAGATGAGAGTGGGCATTACAAGACGATTACCCGCTCTTCCCTACATACACCACCCTTCACAGCCGACTCCTTCGCAGCGCGCGTGAAGTCAGGTGGGCCACAAATAACGACAGTTACTGCGGACCCAAACTGACTGAGAATTTTATGGTCCAGGCGAGCGTAACTAATAAGGTCTGCCCCGGGTACATTCACCTCACCTGAGGATCGCGTGAAAATGCAGCACAGCTTAAGCACTTTGCGCAACCGAGGTGCACTTTCACCACTAGCAACACCATTGTCATCCCGCAGGGAGCCGTACTGCTTGGCTAATTCTGTGATTTCGTCACGGATCACCAGACGGCGTAGATCCCGGGTACTAACCACTAGCGTTGCAGAGGCGATTTGCTTCTCCAAGAGGTTCTTCACCGCGGCGAAGATGGGAACAATTCCAATGCCTCCCGCAATAAAAGTTACATGTCTCATCTCCTCAGGTGTCTTGTGCAGTTCGTCATCGTCTTCAACAACCCACGAAGGGGCAAACGGGCCTTCATACTCAATTTCATTGCCGGGCTGCAGGGAGCACACGTGGCTTGAAACTCCATGGTTCAAGCTGCGTTTGGAAATAATCATAAAACTAGTTTCTGTCACCGAAGCAACGGTATAGTTACCACTCATGTCACACGCGCCAGACGGGTGAGGGAGCTTTAGCCGTACATAACTACCTGGTGAATGCTGCAGTCCCAGAGGAAAGGCAATTGTAATGCGCACAACATCATCCAAGAGCATCTCAGTCCCCAGGACGGTGGCACGAACAAACCCCGGTGTCACCTCCCTATCTTTCCTGACTAACGTCGGGGCGATACGTGGACCTGCTGAACGAAGACGACCAATACAGTACGTTGCAAGTTGCGCTTTAGTGCTGGGCCGGTGAATTCTGTCGAATACATCTCCAACCTCTTTGCCCACATTTTGGGAAAGAACCGATATACCACCCGGGTGAGTGGGAGCGAAGTCGGTCACATCGTACACGCTACCATGAATTATTAGCACTAGCCGTTTCTTTTTATCAAGTAACGCCTGAACGTCACCATCTTCCAGTAGCTGTTCGCCCAGGGTTGGATCCGACAACCCCACATCTTTCCCCTGGCAACCATCATCGCCACCAGTGGTCGCCGCTTGTCCCCGTGCATTCGATGCCGCCACACTGGGCAAACATCCCATTGGCTAAGTCTAACACCCTTTTTTTTTTCTAATATATAAGTATAAAAGTTTATATGTATCGTTTCCAGTTCCACCCTTTGCCTTCTATTTTTTTTTTGCTTCCCTTCGGCGTATCCCCCTACCGTTTGACTTTCCCCTCTGTTCTGGTGAGATAGGAGTTTAGTCTTCTGAGTTCGGTGGCGCCTCAGCACCTACACCCGGGGTAAACACGGCAGTTACGCCACGCTCGGTTGGAAAAAAAAAGAAAAAATAAGGGTGGGGAAAACAAACGAATAACCAAGCTGATAAAGCTGACCATGCGGAGCGATGAGGAGAGTTAAAAAACAAAAAAATGGACTTTAACAACAGGAAAAGAACAAATCATATGGAAAGAAAGGAATAGAAGGGGGAATTTCCACTTTAGCTCTGCTGTGAAGTATCATATTTGGCTCTCTTCAGTGGAGCGAAGGAAAATAAAAGGGGGAAAAGAGGGAGGGTGGGGAATCAGCTGAAGAACGCAACGTTTAAATAGCTTTTCTCTTTTCACGAACATATCAGAGATACTGGAGAGTTATTTTTTCTACATCATGAAACGGGTAACCCAAATGAAAGGAGATTCAAAAAAAACAAGCAGGAGAAGGCCCTTCGCCCCTGTCGGTTGTCGTCGCCTTTCCTCGGGCTTTCGTTAAGCCATGAAACCGTAAGTGGGGCCTGCAAAGCCGCACGATAGATGCTACGATAACGAAAACATCTGCTGCTACCACCACTCTTATGACAGTCACTACTGCAGTGAGAAAAGAAGAGCGAAAAGAAAACTGCGGGAGCAAGTGTGGGGCTCCGAGAACAACGAAGTCAACTCAAAGAAACCAAATTTCCACCAAGTGCTACTTAAATAAGAATTACGACTTACGTTTATTATACTTGATGAGAAGGGGAGGTAAATAACACGTATATAAACCAGCTGTTACTTTTTACCCTTCTTCCTGAGCGACACCTTGTCGAACTTGCCGTTTGAGGCGGTTGCCAGATGCTTTGCGGCAGCGGTGAGGTGCTTCACCTCTTCCTGTGCGCGAGAAATGTGTTCCGAGCGGCGCTTATTGTGTTCCTCTTTCTTCTTTTGTTTCTCAAGTCTCTCCTTCTTCACCCTACGTTCGTCCAAGAATGGATCGCCACCCTCCTCCTGCGGGACGTAGTTGGGCCCCACCTCTCTTAACCAGTCGTACTTTTCCTTCTCCTCACGGGCGCGTTTGCCCCACTTGTCCTTCCACACCTGACGCTCCTCATCAAAGACACGGTTCGTCTTCTTACGGTTGAGTGCAATTCCCTTTTTCATGGCGAACTTTTCCCATGCTGTGGGCGGTTTCGGCTTTGGTGGTGCCTTCTCACGAGGGAGTTGCATAACGGGCTGTGGAAGTTTCAGCAGAGTCGTAGATCCGTCAAACTTTCCTCTCTTTGTTGCCGTCGGTAACTCACAACACTCCTTCAGAAGTACCTTCATGGCTTCAAGGGTGGAGTGGTGGAGGTCTCCCTCGCTCCGCTGCGGTCCACTAATCAGAGAGCTGTTCGTCACGCAAAGAAGCCCCAGATCCATGTGATACTCACTCATCTTCGGTCCTGTTAACCTACGTGAGTGCCCTACAAACAGGGGGTACGAGGGATAAAAGTGAATAGAAGTATAAGATGAAAATAGATTCTGTAGGCTGCGGCTCTAACTCAGCATATAGACTCATCTTTTGTTCTTCATTAGTGCTGTGAGTTGAACCGAACAAAGAGTTGTCCTCCGCTTCAACGTGCCATCCCCCCCCCCACAGAACACCAAGGGTTGATATAAATTAAAGCCACAACCCTTGGATACTCCATTATGTGGCAACACTCATAGAACATTGAAAATACTTAATCAGTGCCGAATCGTATACTCCATTGTTCACCGACACTACACGATTTTATCAACTGGAAGAACGATGCCACGCTCGTTGGCTCCCTCCTCCCTTCCCGCCCCTTCGCGCAACATTTTAACCCGAACCTCACCCCGGGCCCACTCGTCAGGGGCCACCAAGACGGCACGCAGGGCTCCTATGCGGTCCGCGTAATTAAATGCTTGGACAACCTTTTTCTTATCGAAAACGATATCGGCGCTTCGACCGGCGTCGCGCAACCGACGAAGGATGCTGAGGGCATGCGGCCGCATGGTCTCGTCGAAGGGAATCACAAGGTCGTCCACCACATGGTGTAATTCTGGCAACAGTTTCTTCTCATTCAGAAGTTCAACAATAACGCAATCACCAAAGCCAAAGCCCACACAAGGCACCGCCGTCGGACTCCCGTACGTTGTCAGTAAGTTATCGTAACGACCACCACCACACAGTGCACGAAAATTTCCATCGCGGTCAAAGCCCTCGAATACTATTCCAGTATAATAGGCAAGACCACGAACAACGCTAGCGTCGAAAATGACCCAGTCGCCAAAACCGTAAGCTTCGATCTGTGTAATAAAGTCTCTCAGTTCCCTCACTGCCTCATGCTCCTCACCGATGCGTTGCGCGATTTCATCAATGGTCTTAAGACTAAGAGTTGACGTAATGGCATCAACCACGTTGCTTTCAAGTCCAATGGCGGCGAGCTGTGCAACAACTTCCTCCCGCGGTAGTTTCTCCATCTTGTCGACGATAACACACACAGGAGCGAACTTGTCGGCTGATACGCCGGCTTGCTCCACCACCGTCTGTAATATCTTGCGCGAGTTGATCTTCACACCAACATCTTTAGAGGACAATCCCAAACTTTGCATAGCTGTACATGCAGCACACACCAACTCCACCTCTGACGAAACCGATTTGACACCTATAATGTCCATGTTCCACTGATAGTGTTCCCGACGACGCCCACGAGTAATTGCCTCATACCGCCAGCATTGAGGAATGGAGTACCACTTCGCTGGTAACAACAGGGACCGACCCTTAGCAAGCAGTTGTCGTGCAAGTGATGGTGTCATCTCGGGGCGCAGAGCCACACGATGACCACCTTTCGTTATAAAGTTAAACATTTGCTCTGTAATCTCTTCGCCAGCTTTGCGGATGTACAGTTCCTCTGATTCCAAGACAGGCGAATCGTATTCCTCAAAACCAAACTTTCTCGCTGTGCTGTGGAATACATCAAAGAGATACTTGCGCAGACGCATTGTTTCAGGGGGGAAGTCCCGACAGCCTTGCACCGGCTCTGTCTCCACCATGTTCATTTGGCTCTTCTTCTTTGATTTCTTAGAAAGCGACCCGCCATCAGGTGTAATCAGCGCTTCCTTCTCCGCTATCAGACGCCTTAATTGATCAATTTCCGCAAGCAGGGCGGCGTTATCTACTGTCTTTGCCATTCCACAACGTAATGATCTGAATACACGCGTTGCTTTAAAAAAAAAAAAAAAACTCCTTACCCACCAAAAGTTATATGCTTAATCTCAAAGAAGGAAAATGATAAAGCATCAAAAGAACAATTCGCTAGAAAAATAACAGAAAGGGAAGCAAAACAATTTGGTGAAGGACACGTGGAAGCAGCAATGAACCGCTGGCATGTCCTTGTGGGGAAAGGAGAGTATTACTCAACAACCCTGGGGTGCGTATGCGCCGACATTAGTCGCCGCAGGCACACAACGCCATGATCATCCGGGAAAGGTTGGCGATCCAACCAACGATATTCCATAACGTGAACATAATAGTGATGCGTTTGTTTTTTTTCGGTGGACACAACCTCATATAATTGACCAAGTATCACGGGTACATTCCTGACATAGAATCACCACAAAACACTCATTAACCAAAAAAAGCGGCTAGCGATACATCGGAGACCATAACCTGTATGTGTCACCAACCGCCCCCAGTGCCGCTAACAGTCCGCTGACCCGTGGTAAGAGACCAACAAATACAGGAGAATACCTTAATACCGTGCTCTGATCTCATTACTCTGCAATGCCGGGGGTACACTACGCGTATGTGTATCACGCGCAGGTGCGGCAGCCCGCCGACTCTTGGCTTTCCCCCTCTGTAATACGGGGCACCGGCCTCGGACGTGCCAATGAGGAGGATGGCAATGGTGGGGAACAACTTCACCCTCCATCCGCCGCGAACACTTGTGCCTCAACTGCGCTCCCAGAGTCCCGACTCACGGGCGGTGAAGATCAGTTTGAGTATGTCTTGTTCACAAAGATAAAGCGCCCCGGACTAAACACAACTACCAATATACTCGTAAAACTTACCTGATTCCCAATAACCACATGACAAAATTTACGCGTCACCCACAGTGGCGAGGAGCTTATGGTAAACATGCATATTTATTTGGGGGAACGCTCCAGGTGAACCCCAAGTTGTTTCAAACAACAGTGCCACACTGTGTAAAGAAATTGCACGCTCAAACGTCAACCATACTGCCCTAATGCAGCAACCACCTGAAGAGCACCCGACGAAACATCAAACGAACCAGGTGCACGCGGGCAGTCATTTCCACCTTTCCCACCAAAATCTCACTCACATCCGCGGGATCCGGTTCTAGTTGAACAAAGAGATTATTCTTTCCAACATCATTGCTGTGAGTTATCTGGAACCCCAGAACCGAACATGAACTTAGAAACGCCAACGAATTGCTCCTTGAGAGGCCCCCCAAACACATTAAAAGGGAATCTAGTGGGGCTGTGACAATGCCTTCCTCAGCCACCCATGCATGCGTACGCGCCTTACCATGGGTCCGTCCGCCTCTCTTCACGGGTTATGGCAATATCCGGATCCCGAAGAACCCAGTGGCCGCGGTGCTGTGCAGGCACCTTCAAAGCCCTCTCACGGAGTGGGGTGGAAGGATCCGGTTTGGGGGGGTTAGGAAGCTCCGATGGCAGCACTGTTTCCTCCCGTTCGTCTAAAAAGAAAGGATCAAGACGAGCAGCTACCGGCGCTTTGAAAACCCCATGTTGACGGCCAGCACTGGGCTGCATAGTTTGCTTCCCTATTATCATATCTAACTGCCGCATGAGCGGGTCGTCGTAAAGTTGGAAATATGATAATGCACCATGCAGCTTCTTTGTGTACAACTTGGCGACTTTAAGCGAAGAAGACATAGTAAAGCACGCGCGGAAAGCTTCCAACTCTCTAAGGAACTCCCCCTCAATGTCGCTGCACGCTTTGGTGTTCTTGTCCGCCGCAGCGTTCTTATGGGCCAAATGAAGCTTTATTAGTTGAAGGGCCCCATCCAAAAAAGGGCCAGGGTTGTGGAGAGAGTTAGAACGAAGGGACCGCGACAACCGCCACATTCGACCCCAATTGGTGGAAACGCAGGCACCAGCTCCCCACAGTTCTGCGATCCTACGATAGTACGCCTACTACATTGAGTGAAAATCAAAGGGGATGAACAGGGGGGAAAGGTCAAAGTATGCATCCGTTGATCTGTAACCGGCAAGTCGATCCCTTGCCAACCTAATGCACCGTGTACAACTAGGAAAAAGAGGGTGTATTGTCTATTATCAACAACCTACCGAGCACGCGCAATCAACCCGTAAAACAACAACTCGCCAACCCATTAGTTCTCACCCTTCACTTCACACTCATATGGGCAGACTCGCGAAGAAAAGAGGCACCTGAACACGGCACGGAGCCAAACCCATCTGTAACAGCGCCCTGTCCCTACATCAACGGACCCTGCCGGGTTAAACCGGCAACACAGAAGACAGGAAGGGGTCGAGCAGATGAAACACAGTGCCAGAACGATAAAAAAAAAATGGTATTAGGGTCCTTTCTTTGACGGAAACCCTATCACCGAAGGATTAAGGAAAAACTCGGAGAAAAGAGAGGGATAGATGACCCCAAACTGCTGGGCGACAGCGAAGGTGTGAGTACCCCTCCTCACGGGTCACCCGTGTAACCCATCCTTTTGCTCTTCAAAATCTTTGGCATCTTCTTCCACTTCTCCTGGCGCGCAACATTCTTGAAGGCAGCACTGCGATCATAAACACGGTCTTCGTGGACATAATCCTCAGGAAGAAGACCTTCCGCCTTCCACTTCTCTATTTTGTCCTTCACTATATCGTCAATTTTTGCATTAGGATTGTGCGAACTTGACCCCAGTGTTGAAGGAGTGTAGTCGAAGTAGAGCTGCCGCGGGGAAAATTGTCGCGGGGACCGAATGCTGCTGTGCCAACAAACATGATAGTACATGTTATCATTCTCCTTGAGTGGTATGCGTAACTTTCCCGCCCCATGCCCACGGAGATCCGAATATGTGGTGCGCAAGAACTTCACTTTCCGCTCGCCAAAATTGAACAAATACTTCTTGACGAACTCATAGACGTCAGCGTTTGTAACGGCATTAAGTGCAATAACAACAGACCTTGCCTCTACACGATCTAGATCAGCCTGCACGTCCAACATCTCCTCCAGGACAGCCCGAACACCGTCCTCATCCCCCATGCGCCCAATGCTCTTTAACATAAAACTCCACTGCGCTGTGTCGAAAAGTGGGGTGTAGTTCCACCCATCCTTCAAACAGCGATCAAACAGTGCCCTCCAGCCACTGTTGTCTGTCTTGTTGCAGTAAAAAAGTACAGATTTAACTAACGAAAGAGGGGGTTTTGCGGTGGCACCTTCCGCGGTAAAGCGCTGGTGACAGTATCGTTCCCACAGCTCCATAGCGCCGCCACATCTCTGGAAGGCGCAGTGCTGAAAGACCTTAGCCAACCAAAGATCTCTCGTCTTCTCATCGTCCACTAGAGGTGCCAAAGCCGTATAATCTGCAATGACCTCTTCAGCAGGGGTTTTTGGTAGGGTGCGACCACGCGGTAGCTTCCGTAACTGTGGCTCCAGTGCAACACTAAAAGCGGGGTGCATATCAAATTCAATCCACACACCACGATACTTGTTAACCAACGAGTGGTTGCTCTGAAACGGTGCCGCGAAGGTTCGGTTTACTGAATGCGGCCGTTCCATTCCCTGGGGAAGATTGTAATGCCAATGATACTGACTGTAGGCAACCATTGGCGAGGTGTCAGGATTCACAGGTGTGTAGCCCACCGACCGGGGGCGGGTCGACCGAAACATATGGTCCTAAAAGTGCGATGCACACACACCAAATGGTAATCAAAACGATGTCCCAGGTTCTTACCGCCTAGGAAAGGGGGAGTTGCAGGCGTTTTGTAACCTTCCGGGTACCGAAAGTTCCGGGTAGACTCATAAAGAAATTTGAAAGAGGGAGTAAAAGAGAAACGTGCGTTTTTCCCGCCCTCGCATATGTGCGCAAATTATGCGCGGCTCATCAACCGCGGTAGACTGAAGGGAAAAACCGAAAGTAGAGTTAATATTCCTCCCTCCGTTTAGCACCACTATCACGACCCTCCTATTTACCGTGATTCGTGGATTCCCACCTCACAGGGTGACAAAAAATACGGAAGTATTTGTGGTTGCCTCACCCCAACGTCTTTTGGTCTTGTTTCCTTTTCTAACTGTGACGAAATCAAAGGAAAGGAATCTAACCCCGGGGGAAGGAAACATTTCATTTCCTCCATCCGGGAAACCCTACACTCCGCCTTCTATCGCTTTGAATTCCAATTTCACGTCATCCATGGCACCAAGAATAGAACACGTACAAGACAAACAACATACCTCCGCAACACCTATTGATTCCTCCCATTCCCTTGGCCCCAATGTTTGTCGTTACCATCAAGTATATAAAAGCAACGAAAACCCCCTAAACCCCAATTTCACCCTCCCATCCTTTTCCATACTCCATGCACTTCCTTATACAACAAATTCTACGCTTACACTCCCGATTGGCAACGCCCGTCGTCACCTAAAACGAGCGGCCTACGTACATTGCGAATTTGTTAGCATACGTAACGCCATCTCACCCCACTTAGGCCGCCTTGTTCCAGGAAACTAGGCAGTGAGCACCAAGTGCGCACTCGTCGAACCTTGTAAGGCCACCGGTCTGCTCCAAGCGCAGAACGCGGTATCCAGAGCGCAACAGTAGGGGAGGAAATGCAGTAGTGAAATCAAACGAAGAGCTATCCTGTACAAACTTGCAGTCAATCACCGCAACTGTTGTTTCATTACATCCTTCAAAAACAATTTTACTGCCCTTTACACTTGCTTTCCCAGCGCCATACACTCGCGCCGTGCTACTCGAGAGGGGTAGCCCCTTGATCTCTTGGGGGCCAGCAAGGATATCCACCGAAACACTCGTTGTTAATTTTCCATTTGTGTTGTTTTTGATGAGATACCCGCTCCGCCCATTGTCTACAAACCGACCTTGGGCCCATAGCCCTCCCTCTCTTGAATTCCCGTGGTCTATCAACTGAACCCCCATCTGAGTGGCAATCCCAATGCATTGCTCGCTGCTGTGCTCGTCGACGTCAGAGAAAAATGCAAAGTGGTCATCAAGACTGTCCTGGTTCGGTTTTAAAGAAGGAAGTACATCGGCCGTAAGAACTACCACCTCCCATGGTTTGAGGTTTGTTTTCTTCTTTGCATACTTCAAGAATAAGAGGTCGGACAAAGTCGCAGACTCGCTTTTGTCTTCCCTATCGACAGCTCCCCCCACCACAATCTTTAGCTCGTCCAAATTCTCCCTCTTCAACGTAAATTCTTCGCCTAATTCCAGTTTTTCCAGTTGCTCGCGTAAGTGTTGCTTATTTATGATGGCTTCACCATTAATATGAGTAAACCAGTCATCTTTCGATACTCCTGCCTTCGCTGCTGGAGTTCCTGTAACAACATCCGTCACGCGCACACCCAAGCCATCTCTGTTCATGTCCGCCATCAGACTTCCGACAAATGGCTTCAACGGACTTTGGTATCCAAGTACGAGCACCTTCTTCCGTTGAGCAGCGGGGCTGAATTTTGGATCGCTAATGATAGCACCCTCGAACATGAGCCCCTTTGCTAACATCGTACCAAGCCCCTTGCTCAGTATTTCAGCTAGCTCATCCTTCAGTTGTACCGGCAATGTATTTGGTGGGGATAGACACAGAATAATAGGGTATGGGATAGTCGAGAAACCACTTGTCTTGATACCCTCTATGATGCACGTCAAGGGGCAGCTTCCACTGCAGAGCACACCTTCGCTATTCCTTTTTATTTTTAAGACGAACGCCCTGGAGTTGTCAGAAAGCGCCCGCTGGAGGTCACTTTCACTTTCAATACGTATGGTTTTTATCAGATATCGAGTCAGCGGCTGTGTCATGTCTTGCCAAACACTTGTTGTGCGCGAGGGGTCTAACGCGTTGTTGGTCATCAACCCCATCAAATACGTATTGAAGTTGTACCTGTGAACTATGCCACCGAAACGGTGGTTGTACTTCTCTACAATCTGGGCGTCGGTACATTCATTGCCTTGGGTAACAGTCACAAACTTCCCAAATTGCTCTAGAGTCATCACCTCACCGCCCTCTGCAAAACGCGGAAACAGATCCATCGTGGGAATTAGAGATGCGGAGTTAAGGTGATCAATCAGCACCGAGGCGAAGTTGGTCGGTGCCCTGGAATCTCGCTTCACGTCTTTGCCCTCAGTCATATGCTTTTCTGAACTTGTGGTGCATTGGTTGGCAGGGCTGCCACCGCTACTCATCCATGTGTTAAGCAGACGGAAGAAGCCAGCATCCACATAAAACTCTTTAACCGAAGGGAGCGTCTCAGATATTGTCCTCAGTTTTTCCCTCTCCGCAATTTTAGTAATTATTTCCACCACCGTTTCCATCTTCAACCGAAACTTCGTGCGTGTGATCTCAGCGCACGAATTCATGAAACTCAAAGAAACTGCGTCACGCTCCTCCTGGGAATGAAAGGTGAAACGCTCACTCAAAACTGACTCCACGCTTCTCAGAAAAGTCTTAAGATATTGCTCTGCACCTGTCTGGTGCTCGTAAGCCGCCGGGTTCGAGTGGTTCTTATATCCACCACCTTGACGTTGGGACTCATCACTTAAGCGGTTCCTCGGTGGGGGAGCTAGTTGATCTCTCTCAAAACTTTTAGAATTGCACAAACCCATGTCTCCCACCCTGAGAAAGTGGAACGGACAATTTAACGGGACGTAACATACCCCAAAAGAGAAAGCAGAAAAAACAGAAGGCAACTGAGCTTCATCGGATTTCAAAGGCGGTAGCACAGACACAAGCCAGTACAACCAGGCAAACGTGTGAATTCACCTATCCTTATGATTTTCAGATTTTTTTCAGAAGTGGTCAAGTGAAAGTAGGGAAAAAATTCAAAAAAAAAGCGGCAGTGATACCGCACACAGTAAGCTAAATAATGTATTGCGTCTCCCGTAGCAGATTTCCCGCTTAGCCGGCCTTTCCAGGCGGCTGTTTGTTCATACGGAGCTTCTCGCCAGGTTTCAGCGTCTTGGCAAGGTAACGCTGAGTGTACTTCAGGCGCTTGAAGGCACGCCCCCGGGGCTGCTTCTTCTTCTCCTGCTTGCTAACCTTCGGCGTCTGGTTCTTCACCTTGCCGGCGCGGGCCAGCGATCCGTGGACCTTCCCCATATCTTGCCTTGCTGCTTTTACAGTGAGACCTGTGATAAGTAGGGCAAAAAATAAAAAAAGTAAAGGTGATAGAATCTTTAAGCGCAGCACGTGCGAAGTGCGCAACCCAATTGGAGGCGACTTCGTAAATACAACCACTTACGAGAAAGTTAGATATTTTCAACAATGTTCACAGGATGATATGCACCTGAATACTGAAAGAAAAAAAACAAGGGCAAGGAGGAAAAAATTTTATCCACGTTGTTTTCCGCGGCAGATTTCCCGCTTAGCCGGCCTTTCCAGGCGGCTGTTTGTTCATACGGAGCTTCTCGCCAGGTTTCAGCGTCTTGGCAAGGTAACGCTGAGTGTACTTCAGGCGCTTGAAGGCACGCCCCCGGGGCTGCTTCTTCTTCTCCTGCTTGCTAACCTTCGGCGTCTGGTTCTTCACCTTGCCGGCACGGGCCAGCGATCCGTGGACCTTCCCCATGTTGAGAACCTTGGAAAACTAGCAAGAAAGAAGAAACCAACATTCAGCGGATCAGGCAGCGAAATTTTTTAAAATGCCAACTACACAACACACAACATAGCACGGCCACCAGATACGAGAAAACGTAAACTACCAACGCATTTTTTTTAATCATTCAAAATGTCACTAAAAAAGAAAAGTAGGGGGAACTAACGATTACATCTATAGCACACACAATCATTTACATGAAACACAATATTCAGACGGTACTTTATCGCTTCCTTCTCAGCGTGACTGGTAACGGAGTGGGAGAGAAGCGCGGTGGTCCCGTAAGAAAGGTCCTCTCAGTCGTCGAGGGCAAACCGTCACTCCGAGCCCCAGCAGGGCAGCGTTTAGATTTCTGCTGTGGATCAGACCCACCAGATACGCACTCTCCTGTTACCGCCGGTCCCCCACTACCACCTGAATAACTATCTTTGGTCATCTCTCTCTGTTTATACGTCCAATACGAGCGCCGGTAAGGGGTAAGCATGGCAGGAAATGAAGACGTGTACGTTCCCTTTATTCTGTTGTATGAGCGCAGCAGACTACCCCGCAAGTCTCTATCGCACGAAGCAACACCGTCCACAGCGGCCGTATCTGCACAGTTGTCACTACTTTTGCGTCCTTTCCTTTGCGGTGCACTGTGCTTTCTCACACTACCTTGTGAATCTCCTCCCGCAGAGGCAGCGTGCTGTAGGGGCGTGGCGACACCAACCGCGGCCCCTGTGGTCTCAGTGGTTAACTCATCGGCCTTCCTAGAACGCTGACTTCCGTCGACACACTTCCGTTTTGACATAGTGAGGTAGGAGGCTTTCGAATGTTCCTGCCTCGTCGGGACGTACGGTGCCCGACACGTTTGAAATTTCAAGGAAAGCAAATACTTTTGCATATAACGTGTGCCCTGAAGCCAATCCTCAAAAGGTTCCGGGTGGTCAAGCGCCTTAACCAAGCTCCGGCTGTTAAACCTATCCGCACCTGTCATGGCTCAGAAGATCTTCTCCCCACATCCCAAAAAGAGGGCAAAAAAAAAAATTAAAACAAAGTGAGATTCAGAAATGACGATCTCTCCGACGCAATCAAAAAAGAAAAAAAGCAACAAGTGAAGTGCCAGTATTCTCCCCCCCCCCCCCCCCGGTGGAAAAGGCCGACACCTCCGTTGAGAGGGAAATGGGGAACAAAAGGGACAATACCGTTAGTTAGAGGTACCACCACGCTGCATCAATTCCCGGAGTCGCAACTCGTCGCTAGAAGGTAAATTTAACGCTTTTTGTCGCTGATCAAACATCATTTTCGCGATCGTGGCCCGTGCGCTGTCGTCGAGTTCAGAGATATGTTTGCTCGGTGGCCTGAAAGTCTTCATGTCTATTTGTCTCTCATTAGTTGTGACACATGGCCACCACTCTTCGTACTGGGCGTTCGTTTTCACCAAAGTCACCACAAGCACACTTTTATCCTCCACACACCACGTACATTCGTCTACTTTCACTGGTTTGTACAGGTCGCCAGAAATCAAGGGTGATTGACCCTTCATGCCTATTGTTAACGAGGAAACTTTTACGTCCACATTAATTATCTTTGTGGGTGTGTCAGACGGCAGTGGAACCTTAACGATCACTTCAGTGTCTGTTTGACCAAACGAGTATCTTCCGTAATCTCCTCCACACTCCTCGTTACACGGTAAGAGGTCAGCCATGTCCTTCTGACTTTCAACTAAAGACATCTGCTGGCTCTTTTGTGACAAGCAATCTCCTATAGAAGCGGTAGCACTTCAACAAAGCGAAGTGGATGTTGGGGAAACGCAGCGATTGTCAGAGCAGCATTTGGGATAACATACACTCTGTAAGCCTGTCTTCGCCGAATTTTGGCAGCAAACAAATCAATCTAGAAGCAAGAAGGCTGATCTCTGTAACACATTTATCCAGCAACACACTCTTACCCGCTCCCTGGTAACTCAGTCAAAGCCGCATCGTAATGGGAGCTTCGGTCCATTCAACTACCGTCCATCGTGACAAACTCAACCATTTCTTGAGAACAAAAAAGGTAAGTACATTTATGTAAACAAGATGAATAAAGTAAATACCGTGCGGTGCAACTTCATCGTGAGACACCACTGCATACGAGACCATAACCTTACAACGATTAAAATTCTTATATACAAGTCGACTCGTTCACTAATTTCAGCGACAAAGCGCGGTCCAAGTCGCAACAACGATGACATCCCTTCATCCTAAAATGTAAACATTCCTTTATCCAGATCGCACTACCAGGTACGGAAACGGATAAGCAATCTACTTCCAAATAATGCTTCTTCCACGGGTAAATTGCCTGGGGAGACCGACCCTCAAATACGTCAATCCAACTGTATCCCCTAGAAGTCCACCGACCCATATCGGCTTCGACACAACAGTGAGGTTCACCTTCACTCTTATCTGCTCAGATAGAGAGAGCACCAGCATTCATTTCGTTAACTTATCATTATCTCGCACTATATAAGTGCCGACGCCATACCACACAACAACAACAACAACAACAACAACAAGATTAAACAGCCAAAATGCGGGTGCTGGGTCTGGTTTTTAAAAAAAAAAAGTGAAGGTAAAGATGTAAATGTCATGAGTATCTGAAAAATAGTAAAAACTCATGGAAAGTCCTGGCATCCCTCATTCTCAGGTTAAGGACGCAGAAACACTGCCATATGCACCATAATTAACCTTGTATTCTCCTGCAAGGGCAGGGGATCGTGACCCCACACCGCTGCAAAAAATGTAGTGCTTTTCTCGAAGGGGCCAACCCATTGAAGCAGCGTAAGAAACTGCTAAAGCTACTGCCGCACCTGGTCCGCCCAAGCAATTCTTTCCAGCACCTACTTGTATAGGCTCTTCTCGGCGAGTTACTACAAAGTTGGTATCGCCCAGCGATTCAAGGGACGCACTCCCCAAACTCACAGCCTCACCAAGGTGTACAGCTACGCACCCACCCAAATCCGCTGCGAACCCTGTTGTATGGGGAGGATAAAAGGGATACCGTGACCCGACGAACTCCACACCGGGGAAAAAAGCGTCACAAACAGCTGGCACTGTGTTGGCTGTGAGTTGGGTCGGGGGGTCACGACCGAGACGAATAACGAAAAGTGGTTCAACAAATTGTATTCGGTGTTGTTTTGCCGAAAAAACAGAACCCTGGAAAGAGTTAGAAAAAATGGGAACACACACCGGCTCTGTGGCTCTCAAACACTGAAGGGGTGGTGAAGTTGGGGGAACAACCTTAATACCTACGTAATTGAAGTTGTGATCTTTCATGGCTTCACAAAGAAGCGAATGAAACTTGACGAGCTCTCCGGTACCTGTTCCGTGACGCGGAAATATCTCACTTAGTGCAGGCAACTCTCGATCAGAATTCTGGAGGTAGTCGACATAGCTTTCAGCTGAGATCTTCGAAATAATCAACCGACACCACGACCAGCGGAACATACCCTTTAACGGGGGAAATAGAAAAACAAAACAAAAGGTAGATGTTTCCCTACCGTTTCCCTCTTACCTCAAATCCGACTAAAAAGAAAAGGTAAAGGGGCGACTATAAATCTGCACGTATGTTACATTTAAGCGGTACGTTATTCGGATAGTCATCCCAAACATGTTTTTCTCGCCCCAGAAAGTTGCAAATGCACAATTCGGCGTTCCATGCACGTGAAATCCACAGTAAACGCCAGAGCTACGAAAGGAGGAAAACATCCCAAGGAAACCAAAAATCAGCTACACAAGCATACATCTTGTCTGCGGAAGAACAAAAACAAAAACACGGGATATTCATTCTGCCATATTCCCGGTGCTGCCTCAGCGGAGGGGCTGATTCCACACTCCAGGCTACCAAGCAAAATATCCCAAATTCTTTATGAGGAAACTGGGTCATGTGCGCACAGCTCATTTCGCTTCGCTATGCGCGGACTGTGTGTTGAACACACTTCCGTAACGTTGTAGATGTTGACCAATGCTTCGCAACATTAGGTCAGTCTCATGCAATAACTTAGAATAATATCTGTTTATTGAATCGTACTCCCCTGTTCTCAATGAGTTCAGCATGGGGTGCGTGCTTATAGACAACAATCCTTTATTCTCGCACTATCAGATTTCGCTTTACACCCCTTACCCCACGCATTATATCTACTTTGAATATTAAAGAAGGGGGAAAAGAAAAATACACAAAGAGACATGTCTCACGTCCACGCCGCGAAAACAGAGTTTTCATGGTGTTATATAACAATTACACGTTAAAAATTTGTTTGGTGAGCACATTTGCACCTCATGCAACGAACTCGCGAATTGCGCCCACTCTTGCGTTCCCTGTACAACGAAAACATAACACAACTCATACACATCGTAGGAACGATTGCTAACAGGTAACAGTGTTTCCAAACGAAAATTTTTGAACTTACAAGATCACGCGGAGAAGAACAGACTCCGTCCAACGCTTGGGTGATGAGAATGATCCTTGCTAGATGTTGCAGTTGGGTCAGATCGAAGGGTTCGAGAGGCAGCCAAAAACGATATATCGTCGGGGGAAGGAGAACACAATGACTCTTCAATTCTCTTCGCGAAGCCATGCGACGCCTCCCCAAACTCTGTTGCCAGTGCCCGATCCAGCATATCCCGGCAAAACGAATCAGCCTTAATACTCAGAGCAGTATGATAATGGGCGATAGCCATTTTCATGTCACCCATCAAATGATGTGTAAATGCTAGAGCGCAGTGGCCGTGGCTTGCGCTCGGACGACATTTGACATAGAGGGTGTAGAAGGCAATCGCCTGTTTGTAACACTGAAGCTTTCTGTAGACAGTTGCCAAATTAAAAATGATACAGTCTCTGTGCTCTGATGCATTTTCAGGATTAACAAGGGATTTGTAGGCCTCTTCAAGCATTTCACGGGCCTTATCAACCCGTTGGGTTCGCATGTACAAAACACCAATCTCGTTTAGTACCAAGGGGTCGTTGGGCATCGCCTTCTTAGCCTCCTCGAGGAAGTGCGACGCCAGTCTCCACTGATGGGCTCGACCATATTGCATGCCAACAAACGTGCTGCAACAAGGTAGTCCGGGGAAGAAGTTCATCGCACGTCTGTACACAATCAGTGCCTGCTCTCCTTCCTCTAATTTCGCATAACAGTGACCATACGCAATCCACGCCTCTGCAAAGGAGGCATCTAATTCCGTCGCCCTGGTGAAAAATCGGCCGGCACGCTCATAGTTGGATAAAGAAAAGTGGAAACAACCAACAGCATAAACTGCAAGTTCGGCATGGGGTTTGCTGCTGCAAAGTAGGTGAGCCACGTCAAACAGCTTTGAGGTGGCTTTCATATCTACAAGAATGGAAAGATGCAAGCAAACACATTCTCTATTAAATGGTGAGATTTTTAACAAGCTGGTAGTCAAACTCAAAGCCTGTTGCAAATCATTTCTTTCATACTCAGTCCGGGCAGCTTGTAACAATAAGGTGGTCCTCGGAATATACTTGTCAAACTCTTTGGGAACAAATTCACCTGGTAACCGAGCATAATAGGAAGCACGCAGTGCTTCGGCCTCGGGTGGCAGCCGTAAGGATTCTATAGTGTCACGCAACTCGTTGACACCCAAGAGCCTTCTCTCAATCAGTGCATTCATAGGCTCACCACAAAACGGGTCAATATCCAATGCCGCACAATAGTTATGAACGGCACGCTTTGTGTCTCCTGAAAGCTCAGCGCACCTTCCAAGGTAGCACAAAGCCACAACGTTCATGGAGGGACTGTCTTTCAGTCTTTCTGCATAGGCGGAACACCCCCTCACATCCCCTAATTCATAGGCCGACTTCATAGCTATCGCCACCGCCTGCATATTTCCCTCAAAATCCTTTGCCACATCCGCAGCGATGCGAAACGCTTGATCATAATCTCTGGCAGCAAGCAACGTTGTCGCATGAAGAAGCGAAAACTTGACTGAAGTGGGGTTCACCTCCCGCAGCATGGCGGTGAGTGGGACAGCATTAAGAGGCTGTTCGGTTTCCAGGAATCTCTGCGCGTTCGATTCAAGTACAGCTGACAGCTCCATATTCCTCTTCGTAACTAATTCAGTTGCAAAGAAAAAAGTTAGGGCACGAGAAGAACCAATATAGAACAAAGCATGATAAAGTGCGATTGAAAACGTTACAATGTACGAATAACAAACACCACAGATACTAAAAGGGAAAGAGAAATTCTCCTGCATACCCTCACCAAAGCACACTGCAACGAACAAATCGCAGTAAGAGTGAAGCTGTACAACACAGACCACCACAGGCGAGATACCGAAATAACTTTGAATCGGTACTAGCCAAAAAACTAAAATAAATCAGCACTCCAGCTTAACATCAATCTCCTTCGACACCCATTAAACAAAAAGTGTGGGAAACAATGTAGATACATTTAATGAATCCAGTGATTCAGGCAATCTGCATGAAAGTTGCAAACTACACACCCTGAAGAAGCATGTGAATCCACCACTGGGACAGTATAAAGTACAAGGATGTGGACCCTACAGACACCGACAACAGTCCAACACATTCAGCAGTACCTATGACGAAATCGTAAACAAACAAACAGAGGGCAAGGAAAACAAAAGATAACTACATCAAGCTCCCGGAGGCCCGGTGGATGATAGATATAATTACCCCCTCCCGCGAACACAGCTAGTGTCAGCTGACAGAACTGCAAATGGTAAACACAAAGAAACTCACAGGAAGGGCAAGGAAACCAAAAACGGAGACACCGGATTCACTGTGCGAAAACGTACGAA
Source organism: Trypanosoma brucei gambiense DAL972 (assembly GCF_000210295.1). Taxonomy (NCBI): domain Eukaryota; phylum Euglenozoa; class Kinetoplastea; order Trypanosomatida; family Trypanosomatidae; genus Trypanosoma; species Trypanosoma brucei. The sequence goes on from NC_026739.1 coordinate 458,872, forward strand.
ACCACCAACGTCGAGGACACACCTCTGACACAAAAGCGCTAATAAGACCCCCGTAACTCCCTCCGATCCCTCCCCCCCCCCCCTCATCCGCACCTGCACCAAGCACGTGTGCACATCACATGCAGCAGCGAGTTCAACCAAACAAAACACGCCTGACAAACATCCCAGAGCACGAAGCACAACCTCTAAACGGGCTCCTGAAGAAGATGGCAGAACCCTAAAGAAGGAGAAACCGCCCCACATCGGCAACGTAGCACCATTGCCATCCTCCTCATTGGCACGTCCGAGGCCGGTGCCCCGTATTACAGAGGGGGAAAGCCAAGAGTCGGCGGGCTGCCGCACCTGCGCGTGATACACATACGCGTAGTGTACCCCCGGCATTGCAGAGTAATGAGATCAGAGCACGGTATTAAGGTATTCTCCTGTATTTGTTGGTCTCTTACCACGCGTCAGCGGACTGTTAGCGGCACTGGGGGCGGTTGGTGACACAGCCCAAGGCGTCGCCGAAGCTGTATGCTGATCTGCGGCTATGCCCGGCGATTACACCGCTCGCGGTCAGCCGAAGGCAGGGCATGCAGGTTCTTACGGAGGTGGGAAATCAACTTAAAAAACTCCTGAAACTTCCCCGATATTTGACTGCTGAGAGCAACCGCAACATCACCCCTTAGCACACGTACACTCCTCCGTGCCAGCCCCTGATGGGATGCCGACGATACTTCTCATGTTCGCCGATTCGGTGAAAAAACTGCCCCTAACCTTATCAGCATCACTCTCGTTATTATGGACACTTCTTGCGCATACAACTCCTCGACTCTTGCAGGCTTCGTTGCGTGGCCCGGTTACTATGGCGCCTTCCTCAACGCATACCTCTACAGGCCACTGCAAGATTTAGTGGAGGAGGCGCCATCCCCCGAAACGGTATGCGCCCGCTTTGGCAGTCCAAACATCAATGAAGTCATCTTTTGATCACTAGGTATCGTGGACAGGTCCAGCCCGTGGGGTTACATTTCAGCTTCCGTCAACCCGCCTCTGTTTGCGTTAGCGTCAGGTTGCCGGCGGGGAAAAGGTTTCATATATTCTGTTTACATTGGTTAGTGACTCAGTGGATCTATCGTTCACGGCCATGAACAAAATAAAGTCGGACACCGTTTTTTTTTGCCACACGGTACGGGTGTGTGGGGCCTTCCGAAAGTATTGTCGGTTTATAATGACTCTTGCTACCTTGTTGGGTGAAAGTTTCTTACCCACCACATAATTTGTAGATTAGAAAAAAACTTTCTCGGCTGCCCCGAAAATGACAACATTTCCCATGGGTTCAAACTCACGAGTGTAGAGTACGAATTTCACCGTGACGAGCACCGTCGATTCGTACCAAGTTGCGTCTCCAATCAACTGAGTTATGGATTCTACTGACAAGGTGGGCGCAGAAACCTTTTCCTTTTGTAGGCACAACCAACGGTCAACAGAATCCACAAATCTCCTTTGGACCAACTACTGCATTGCTTTGTAATTGGCGCAGGTGATCGCTGTTAGTTTTTGACGATGCCATGACAGCAGTCCCCTTGCTTTCCCTTAACGCCAGTTCATAGCTTCACACTTCCACTTCCCCGTCACTTCCCGGTATTTTCGATTCCCGTTGAGTAGTTTTTACATGTAGTTTAGCCCGTTTACCTCCATGTTCTTTAGTTGGTACACCACAAACGCCATTTTCTTCAGCAGAAGAAGGAAATTTCGATCTTCCTGTGGCAACAATCGGCTCCGGCGTGTGAAACGGTTTGAGTTTCGCGTCTTCTCAACCTCTGGCACGTTCTTTACCGGGGCATCTGAGAGTTTTGTCTGTCGTTGGTGGCGCATATTTGCCGTTGGTCGCTACCCCTGCTCCTTCTATCAGCATCTTGCCGTTTGCGAGCAGCACAGAATTGACAATAAACCCATGACAAGCATTAAGGCCGATTATTCCCAGCAACCTTCTTCCGTCACTAGATGTTCGGATGAGTCTCTTTTGGATTGTTGAGGTGGTTCCGTATCTTGTGTTTTTTCCCCGATATGACGATGATATTGCTTCTCCTTCTTCCCCAATGCCTCTTTATCCTCATCCTAAATTCTGAGAACTTGATGCCTCGCGTCGACCGGCGTCGCTTTTTTCCCCAGGAATGGTTCTCGTGGAGTGGCCGGAGGTCGGGATTATACTATCGTCCATGCTGCTTATAGCCTTCGCTGACTTGCGGAGTCTTCTCTCCATTTTTTTTCTATTTCCATTGGGTGATTCATCACCGTTCTGCACTGTCCGAAAGATTGGGAGTATTGGGCATACACTTGTTGTTATTCCATCCGTCCATAACCAAGTGTTGGAGTCAAGTGTTCTTCAGCAGTGGTCGCCGTCCTGTTTACGATTGCTTGTGCATCCTCGAGGTTCGGCATCTGGGGAAGTGGTGTCTAGGTTCGGTCCCGTCTTGGAGTCCCTTCATTTCACGCATTCGACCCCGCACTAGCGAGTCGCACCCCATCATATATGTTCTTGTCCCAGTTGCTTGGGTTCCGTTATTCCGCGAGGCGTATTGGTCTGGACGCAGTGGCGGGGGTTGGCGTACGCCGTCGCGGCCGGGGGTCCTCCCAACATGCTTGGTATTTTGACCTTCTGCGTGTGCCCGCTGAAACTCTTCATTGGGTGGTGGCCTTGCGGGTTTGCTTGGCGGGTCCCTCGCTATTTATGGTGTGTAGGTGACGTGCTCTCGGGTGTGCGACGGAGAAGTTTGGCGCGTCAAAGGCTAGAGATGTTAGTGTAGCTTCCGCCTCGGCTTGTGAGGTATGCGTCCCAAAGGTGGTGGTTTGTGTGTTTGTGTGTGTGGTCGCTCTGGCTTCCTGTGGTGCCTCCACCCGAGAGGCACTGTCCCTGGTGGGGGTGGTTCAGGAAGCCTATAACCTTCTGGGGTCTGCCAGTAGTTTGTTTTCTTTGGATCTCCTTCCGGCATCCGCGCTGAGTAATGGTGTGGGAGGGTAGATGCTTTTCCTTGCGGTACGGGAACCCGAGTTTCGGTACAGTTGGAGTACTTTGCGTGCTCCTGGAGTCTAGCAATGTTTCCCACCCTCCACCTGACTTCAAACAGTGCGCCGTTAGTGCTACTTCCACTTCCAGAAGAGGTGTCAGCGGTGTTCTTCCTAGCGTTTTGCTACGTGGTGATGGCTATCGGCTGCGGTCGTCTTCTCCAGTCGAAACGGATGTGACCGTAGTGCAGGCGTGGTGCTAGCGTTTTCTCTACCTGTTGCTGCCCAAAGCCGTTCTTCTTAGCGTCGTTTTATGTTGTTCGTTTTAAAATGACTGTCCTTAGCGTAGCGTTGCGTGCAGGTCGTATAAAGCTGCTCGGGCGCCAATATTATGTGTTTTGGGTGTAACCACCTTCTATTTCTTTCTTCGTATGCTGATTGTTTGTGGACTTATTTTGTTTGCGGGCGATGAGTTTCTGATTTGTATACTCAACTTGTTCAATATTTAGTTTTTTTTTAAATGGCAACATGACCATGAGACGCTTCGGAGGTGCATTAACTCGGCCGTTAGGGGGGATGCGGCGAGTTGTTGTTGGCCCGAACGGAAGCGTACCGGAGGCCGGGTGTGTACCCACCTTTGAAACAAGACGCCGAAAGAGGCTAAGGTTGGGTGGCAGCTTGACGGGTGATTGGGTGGCTTCTACCGAGTTGCTGAGTGGTTCGTGCGTGCGTGAAGAGGAAGCGAGACTACTTTGCTTTGAGAAGTATGGATTTGTTCACAAGCCGTTAACGATGGCATCTTGGTCTGATTTTTTGCAAGAATTGGCTCGATTTGAATTTCGGTGGAGGCTTTTGCCATGCGTCGGTGGCGTCACTGTTCTCAACATTGTTGAGCGTAACTGTGGCGACGAAAATGTGCTGTGCGATCTCAGGACCTCGTGCGGGTCGGCACCGTTCGCTCAGTTTTTCGAATGTTTGGGCGCTTTCGTACAGGGCACCTCGGAAAAAAGATGTATAATGTTTTGTGACCCAAATGGACCGGAACAATCACTTGAAATTAGGGCGAAGCGGCATCTTTCTCCCGCCTTAGGTGAGGGGTTCGAGGACGAAAAGCCCATTCTCCCCACACTTGCACAGTACGACTGCCGTGGAACATTGGTTGATTTAGTTCTTAAAGATATGAAGACGGATGTCCTGCGCCCTATTATCAGTGACATCTCTATGCAGGCGCTGAATTATGCGTTCTTGGTGTCCATTCCTTTGTTTCTAAGGCAAGCGGACGTTGGGGTGAGGAACACTGACCTTGTTTCAAAGGAACAAATGCGGCACTTTCGTTTCGCGTGGTGCTTTTTACGGAGGGAGTCGATGATGACACCTGTTGAAATAGGGGAGTTAGATACCCTGTTGCCACCGTGACTCGCAGCCAAAGCTTTTTCCGCGCCGTTATATCTTGTTCTTACCACATGTTTGTCGCTCATTGCTATCAAGTGGAGGTAGTTTATGATTATTGATTTCCCCCACTCATCATTCTTTTTTTTTTCTATTTTTTTTCTACTATTCATTTTGATTGTTCCATTTAGGAAGCGAACAAGCGATGCGTGCGCTTACGTTTCGAAGCTCTTTGTGCGCCGGAAGGACGGCTGTTGGTGCCATGTGTTTCGGTCGACTTTGGGCTTCGAGTAATTCACCCACCGAAGGCAGCGAGAAACAGAACGTGACAGAAGATTCCGAGACAGTCTCTGTTGCTGCAGTCACCCCTGAGGCATATGCGAAGCTCGAGAAGGAGCTGTCTGATGCCAAAGAGCGTATCGCCGAATTAAAAAAGGAAGTGCTCTATCGTGCTGCTGACGCTGAAAATGCTCGACGTATCGGAAGCGAGGATGTTACAAAAGCGAAGGCGTACGGGATCACTTCGTTTGGAAAGGATATGTTGGATGTTGTGGATACGCTTGAGAGAGGTTTGGAGGCAATCACGAAGCTGCCTCAAGCAGAAGTGGAAGGTCACAAAACCCTTTCTTCTATTCACACAGGAATAAAGTTGTCATTGAAGCTTTTGCTTAATAACTTAGCAAAACACGGGATTGAGAAATTGGATGTTGCCGTGGGCGCTAAATTTGATCCGAACTTTCATGACGCACTTCTTAAAGTGCCACCCACTGCAGAGGCACCCCCTGGTCACATATCAACAGTTCTAAAAACAGGTTACAAGATTCAAGACCGCGTTCTGCGTGCTTCTCAAGTTGGAGTAGCTTCGGATGATTAGCGTAGTTAAATGTGCTTCCGACATAGTACGATATTAAGAAGAAGAGGGAAAGTAAAAAAGGAGGGCACCAAGATATAATAACCACCATTGACTTAAATAAATGAGAGAGCAGATGATTGACTCGCACATGGGGCAAAGTGTAGCGGCACATCCTGTCATCATACTGAAAAAATATGCATTACTCCCTTTTTTGTTTTGCGCGCAGCAAACCTTGATTTTTATTTCTCCCCATTTTTTTCACCATTTTAGGTGTCAATTATCGATTTTGTACTCCCTGCTTCCCCCTAATGTTGAGGAATCGATAAAGGATGAAGGATATCGTGCGTGGAGGGAGATCTTGTGTGGCTCGTCTATCTATATAGTTTTCACGACCATTTAGTTTGCCTCGTCTGCTGTTTCAGCTAGTGTTGCCAGTGGTAGCACGGCTGTTGGCAGTAGAGAGACAGGATTATTTTCTACTCTGCGTCAGACTTTGACTTTTCTTTGGAGGATGGCAGTCATTTGTTTGAATCAAACTCTCGCAGAGGGCACCGACGGAAAAGCTTGTAGAACATACTTTATTCTATAAGCGGTCTTTGTTGCTCGTCCCTTTCTATTGTCTTTTGGTATTATCGATATCGGTTTGACGGAGAAAATAATACCACCTGAATAAATTCCGGTGCTGAGCTTTCTTATTCAGATATCCTTCTGTTTTGGGAGTTGGGGGATTTCGGTGGAGGATAACGCGTCACCGCTTGGATGTAGACGCAGAATGTCTACAGGTTGTTGCACGGCATACGGCACAGGGGATGGCGGTCTCGTTCCATATGTGGGTACTTCTAATCAAGATGCAGTAGTGGTAATACTTAGAATATATGGAAGGAGAGTTCGTTTCTATTTTATATAAAATCATTTGAGCCCGTTCCATTAGCGCACGTTGTAGTTTAAACGAAGCGGTTTAGAAGTCTGAGTACCACTGTAGGAGTTGACGTTTAAAAAAATTTTGATGTGAGTAAAGCACTGGTGGCGACGGAATAACTAGGTTGTATACCTGTGTTGGATGGAGGTGCCATTACTTTTTTTGTTGGCTGGATTGTATGAGCTTTTATACTCAGGTGTTGTTCCAACTCATTCTGGTATAGGCTGAAGGCGAATTCGCTGCAACGTTACTCTTAGCCGCGCTGAACCATAATGAACCAAGGAAACTGGTCGTTTGTTAGATGGGTGTGCGGCAGAGGTGACACCCTTACAAAAGGATGTTGTTTCGTATCACTGGTGTATGTGGTTGCAGGTTATGTTTAATTATAAACTTCCTGTTGTCACCATACCTGTTCTCTTCTATTTTTTCACATTGATTCTTGCAGGGGTGGTGACGAAACTGCAAGCATATGTGTCTGGAATTATAGGTAGTTATCGGAAGGACTCTGGCGTGTAGCGGGAAAGCCGTAGGTGAGCTGTTGCTTTCTGGGACTTAGTTTCCTATTTTGAAAATTGTGGTCCGAAGGAGCATCGCTCAATCGGTCAGTTGAGCCCTGTTGGAGTGTGTAGCAGACTGAGCGGGCGCGGCCATAGACCCTTCTCATACGAACACGCAAGAGACTGCACACCACGTTGGATGCGACGCTGTCAGATGGCAGTAACCTATCTATTGTGGTAGCCATCCCCCGGGGGGACACATTGTAGCGACAGGTACTATTGTAGCAGAGGCACAGGGTAGAGAGAGAAGTCTTTTGCCGCCGTGTGAGGTAGGGCTTCCGATTGCTGTGGCTTGACCGAGGGTACAGACTTTACCATGAGCACAGATACTGAAGATTGACGTGTTGAGGGTATTCACTCGGAACTCCTGTCGTTACAGTCTCCTCAGTAAATGGATGTAGTTTTCTCGTGTAATGTGAAGGTGTGCAGGAATTTTCCCGGTGACAACAGTACCAAGTAACTGTCTGGTGGTGTTGTGATGTGTGTGTGGATGGTGCCTTTTTGTCGGTTAGTGTGAAAGATATCTCCTTTTTACCCACTGGGTACTATCTGTGGTTAACTTCGAAGAGATTGACTGGAACTAAGCGCGTACTTGTTTTGATGTTACGACGGTGGGTTCATTGGTGTCACAGGCTACACTACCCATTGAGACGAATCGGGCTTTACAGTGTGGTAGGCGGCAAGAAAGTCAGTGGTGGAGGTGAAGGGGTAGATGCAGCACGTCCCCATTTTCTTTGGCCTACTCTGTGGTGCAGCGTATGTTTTCTGGTTGCATTTATTCACCGCATGGGTTTCCGACGTTCTAGCGGTTTTGTGGTCCCCGTCATTCATTAATAGCAGTGTGTTTGCTCGTTCGGAAGTATTGAAGTTCGCATACCTTTGTCGTTGTTGTGACGATGGCAGCTAAGTAGAACCACATCTCTACAGTCAGCCGCTCTCTCTTAATGCTTCATCTTTTTTTTTTTCGTAAACACCGGGGGACTTCCTTTGTGTTCACAACCATTTGTATTGGTTAGTTTGGTGAATACCGTAAGTCCCTTGATCAGCTTTCAAAAGGGTCAAAGAGGCCGGAGCGCTGGTTTATTGTGTAGTGGGGGTTACATTTGATGCATGTATTGGTTGGTGAACAATCGGGCACATTGGTGTGTTTGCTTGAGTGTGGTTCAATTATTTACTGGGTCTAACTTTGTATATTTGACGCAGCATTGTAATTTGTAAAGAGCAATTACAAAAATCATGAGCAACATCGGTACAACCGCATCTTCCACACCGTTGCCGCTTGCAGCCGTTATAACTCTGCCGTTTGGCATTTACAGTTTTGTGGGACAGCTCCGCAGCACAATTGTGTATTGTTCCTCATGAAATCCAGCATGAACTGCAATGGGCCCAGTGGTGGAGGAAATGTAAAGTTTACGTTGTTCAGCTACTACAAAGAATGTGGAGCTTCGGCGATGCTTTAGTAAGCGGTCTTTATCTTAACAACTTTCTGACCGGCCGAAGTGCCTTTTTTTTTTTTTTGAGAGGCGTGGGGGTGGGGAAGCGACCTGCCCTAAACACCGTGTCGTGTAAGGGAATTCAATAAAGGGAGCCACAGTTAATAGTAGCTGACTAGCATACATCGCTGGAGGGGCGGGGGCGGGGAGAGTTCAACCTTTTCGGATTTCTTTCTTGGGGTAAAAAGGTGATCAACGAGGGTGAAATACTTTGTTTTCTTGTTTACCGACGCATGAAGGGGTGATAATGTCTTTAATTATCCTGCAGATATTCGGTTTGTGTTTGCGACTTAAATTTATAGCTGCGTGTTAAACCACTGCGTTTAATGCTGCTGGTGCGAACCTTGAACAATCATTATTGTTGAAGGAACAGAGTGGTGACTGAAAGCTCGGTTGCAGAGCGTCAAGAATCGATAGTCACTCAATCGGTTTCATGTCATTTTTTTAAAAATATGTATCGGTGACTACTTTTTCAGTCGGAAAACCCAGTTCATCTCCTCATGCTACTGATGTTGCGTTACCAGTTTCTTGATCGAAAAGAGGAGTGGTAGCGCGGCAGACGGCCCTGTGAGGCAGACTATGTTATGCGGGTGAGCTTTGGGGGGGGGGGGAAGAGGAGGAGGAGGAAGGGCACTTACTAGAGCTGGTGTTTCTTTACTTGTCGCTACTGTGAACGCGTCTTGGTTATGGGTTAATTGCTTTTTTAAAAAAAATCTACGGGATTGTCGGTTGAATACGGTTTTACACAGCCAGCAGATGTTTTTCCGTTCCCAATTTGGGAGGTTACAAAGTTGTACAATGGTGTTTCGTGCAACGTAAACTCCGTTTATCGGCGTAGCTATTTGGTTTTTAAGCGATAAATGGCATTTCGTAACACTTTCACAACTCCAGGAAAGTTTTCAACCGTTTCCAAGAACATAGTTTTGCTACTGATTTGGCGCGTGAAAGTATTTTTACGTGCCGAGGGCTTTGCTCATTCATTAGTGATGTTGCCGGTTTCTCTTTACAGTAAAATTTTGTTATGTGACGTTAAAAAAAAAATTGTCTACTTCCATTGTTGTACGAGGAAAAAGTAAGAAGCATGTTACGTCGCTGCCCCTGTGTGTGGCCTGATGGACCCACGAAGAGTAGCGTGTCCATTGGAACAGCCTTCACCCTGCAGAAACGTTTTTTGAAAATAGCAAAATCTGCGTTCGGGTTCTACCTCGCGCGTCGTGGGCAACGGAAGTATCCATTTCTTCGGAGACCTCATATTAAAAATACCCACTCAATGAATCCGAGTGCCCCGTACTTTTGGAGCTTTATGACAGCCAAAAGTCAAATGGCCTTTCTGCCGGAAGAAAACTACATCACAGGTGACTGGACAGGGAAGTTCTTTGTGTCGAAGCGTCAGGTGTACACCCTTCAACACGCTACTAGCGGAGCAAAGGTGCGGGTAAAGTCGTTTCCTTCAATTTTTGAATTTAATAGTCCATCCCGTTGGAATATTGGCAAAGAGATGAACACACTTACTAAACCTCGCATGGATCTCATTGATGAGCAAATGTTGACGAAGAAGCAAAGACTGGATTACGTTCGGGCCGGTTTGCTGCCCAAGTAAGATTTTCCTCATTCTTCGTGTTTGTGTGCGGGGGCATATTTTTGTGTGGTGCCATGGACTCTCGCTTGCTATAGGGGCCATTTTTTTTTTTTTTTGCTATCCTTCTATCGATATCGTCCCTTTACCTCTGCGGTGCGCTATGTAAGCAGTGTGTCTCAGGGCGAGGACCCACCGCCTGCCCCTCTACCCCGGCAGAATTCTTACTACTCATTTTGGGGAAGTGGGTGCGCCCGTTTGTTAGTGTGACTATGGTTCTTCTGATACGTTGTGAGTGAAAAATTCTTCAGACTGAGTTATTACCTCTTTAGAGGTGGGAACGAAGAGGGGAAAGATGCCTATGTCCGTGATGAGGTGATGGTACATAAGACAAGTAAATCTTCCCAACCTCTGGTGTTTACGATATAGGGGTACCGCGGCTAGTTGCCCCTTCAAAGGGACTACGAAAACCCAAAAGAAGTCACGAAACATGGCTATTTCTCCTTGTAAGCCCGGGTGTTTCGCTAGGCAAAGGGAAAATATCAACGATTGTGTCGTGTTAGCTGCATCGGGCATGTAGCTGGGTTGTGGACAGCGTTGCATCTGGATATGTGAGCTATCCAAGCGTGCATCCGACAACGAGGGACTGGCGCCCTCTGATTGCCAGCGCTGGGTGCATGCCATTACCCAACGTTGGTGTGTTGGATTTAGGGAGGGACGAGTATCGTTGATACCGAGGGGAGGTTAACCCTTGAGGGTGTCGGGGTAGTGTCATTGGATACCAGTTATGTGTGTATGCTCGGCTATAAGCGTTTTTTTGTGATTGTATGGCATGCGAAGTGTTTTTTACACGTGGCCTTTGTGCATTTTCCATCGTACTGTATTAGTTGTCGGAACCTCACTATTGTGTCCACTGACAGTCACTATCGGGAGATGGGCATATCGAGGGTAAGGGATGGTTCCAGCATTGTTTCTGCTTCTTGGCTTGCTGGCTAGCACGAGGGGTCGGTACTACCAGCAACTTTTCATAAGTGACACCAGGTGCGAAGCATCACCACAACTTTTTTAAATAAAAGAAAACACGTTTTACGAGGGGTGTAGGGCGTTTTGTTAACCGTGCGGAGCTGCTGTCTTGGTCTCTCTTCATCATTCTATTATTTAAATAGTGCGGTAGCTTACTATGCTCCGTGTTGTGTCGTCAAGGAAAATTTGTACTACTATTGTCCGACGTTGCCGTGGGGGTTCCGTCTTAGAGGAGATATTTGCAGAGCTTGCTGCTTGCGATGTAGCCCAACGGAGCGCGCAACCCACGCCACAAGTTGATTTCGCTCGGAGGGAGAAGTGCAGAGGTGATTTTAACTCCGGAGCAGGAAAAAGCAATGCCGTTACATCTCCTGGGCGATCTCCGGAATCTGAAGATAGGGACATTCGGGCGGAAACATCAAAGCAGAAACATCTCCAGCGCCAACTGCAGGAGGTGTGGGACCGAGTAGCGATGGCGAAGGTGGAAGAAGAGAAGGAGGAAGGGGTGCGGCGTCGCTCCCGTTACGTAGTTTCACCTCCTGCCATTCTACATCACTCAACAGCAGAGCTTGTCCAAGAGAACTCTCCGCAGCATTTCGTTCCTGCGGAGGATTCTTCAGGGAAACTTTCAGCCCTTCCCCATGTAGAGTCACCAGGCAGTGTTGCGGTCGTCACGCTTGTGGGGCGGGTTCTTTCAGCGGTTGGATCACACGGCAGTAGTGAAACCTCAAGGGATGACCGAGATCTGTTGACAGACGAAGACGAATTACACGCACGCTTTCTAGTCGAGTACAATGTGCCGTTCCGTACGTTGAAGCCCGTTGTTGTTCAAGTGCGCTGCTATGGCGCCACCTTGCTGTCTTTCGCTGAACGTTACGTGAAGAAAGGTGATGTGGTGCATGTGTTGGGGCATGTACTGCCTCTGGAGGTGCGTTCTCCTGAAGACCCTGTGCTTTGTGTTTGTGCGCTTCCATTTGGGGGTAACGTTTCCGTTGTGCTGGGGACTGAGTGTGTCGCCGAGTAGGGAGACCAAAAACGATAGCAGAGAGGAGCAACCTAAGAAACACTCATTTGATCACCTATTCTTTTATTTTTGTGGGCCAGAGGGTGACGTATTCTTCCCTCTTTCCGTCACCCTTCTAAATGAGTGATAGTTGTAACAAGTAATAACGAAGGTAAAATATTCGACGAGCCAACTGTATTCAAAATCCTACTTAAAAGAAAGAAAAGAAGCAACACGCCATGCCCAAGGTTCTCGTTCCCATTGCGGAGGGAACTGAAGACATTGAACTGTCTTGCATAACGGACATTTTGCGTCGTGCTAACTTCCAGGTTACCGTGTCGTCCGTTATGGAGTCTACAACCGTTCGCTTGTGCAGGGGCCTCGTACTTATAGCTGACTCATTGATTAAGGATGAGTCTGGCGAAGGGTATGATGGCGTTTTTCTTCCCGGTGGTTTACCTGGTGCTGACTACCTTGGGAAAAGTGTGGCTCTCAAAAAGATCCTTGAGGATGTCCGTGCCGCAGGGAAATGGTACGGAGCCATCTGTGCCTCGCCCGTGGTTTCATTCGAGCCCATGGGTTTGCTGCGGGATGTCAAGACTATCACGTGTTACCCCGGATTGAAGGACAAAGTCCCCTCGCATGTGCAGTGGAGTGCAGACCCTGTCGTTCGCTGCGGCAAGTGCTTGACGAGCATGGGACCTGGAACAGCAATTGCATTTGCTCTTTCGATCGTTACTGTTCTCGCGACGAAGGATATTGCGGAGAAACTGGCGAAGGACCTGCTTGTTTACGACAGCCCCGTGATTAATCAAATGTTCAGTAAGTTTTAGGAATTGCTGCATGTGTGGTGGGTGCTACCTGACCATGCACGGGTGCTGCCCATACCCACAAAACCACGGAGTAAATATCTGCATATATTTGCATTTCAATCGCTACTTCCAGTTTCAAGAGGTGAGAGTACAATACAAGAAAAAAGAAGGGTACCATGATGGTGCGAACTTTGCATGGATGGAGGCGGGGGGTACGTGGTTTATGTGTAGGGAAAAAAGTATTTTTTATTGATTAAAACGTGTGTATATGAGGGAATTGGAGTATGTAATTGCATGTGGTGCCTATACACTGCTTCCTTTTGCCCACTTCGCGGAGCCTATAGGACGCTGAATTCTTTTTGAGTATCCATACTTGTCCCATTGTACTTCTGCTGCGTCGTTTATTTTTCCGCTTGGCGCTTGCAATATTCCAAATCCTAACGTTGCCTTTGACCTACCTATTTGCTGCCCCATTGGAAAAAAATTGATGTGCGCAAACACATACACATACACGTACATAAATATATGTTCTGTGCGCAAAAGAAAAACAAGATAAAAAGGGAGAAAGGAAAGAAAAAATAATACTAAATCAATTATCAAGGGATTTGAATCCTCGAAGAAGGGTATCTGTTCACCCCAACTGGAAAATAAAAAGGTTGGTACGAGGGGTGGCTGGTGGTTCCGGATGGAAGGTTTGTTTATTCGGGTTGTGTCGGGTAGCCCTAGGCAGAGACATTCGGATGTTGAAAATACAACACCCGAGTACACCATCCTATGTGCTCAGACGCCAAATGCAGCGGATCGCATCACGCAACTGATGAACCGCTTCCGAACGTCTACAGAGGCAAGCTCTACTCAAACCATGATCTACCTCCTTCAGACGTGTGTTGGGACAGATGTACCACCCGACGAGGTGGAGAACATAGTGGAGACATTGGTAGGGTTCGCAAACGAGCATCCGATGTGGACAGACACCATCCAGTGGATCTGCGCCTTTGTACACTATTACTGCACCGACGAGTTCACCGTTTCTCTGTTTTCTGAATTTGAAGTGCCTTCCGTCGCGGTTCGAGCACTGAAGGAGGCACCACAAAACAGCCATCTCGTACTTGCTGGATGTACCCTGTTGTCGCACTTCAACCTATATCCTATTGGAGACGGAATATCTCAGCTGACGCGCGCTCTCTCTATGCACAGCAAGGATCCCTTGGTATGTAAAGCGGCGTGCCGTGCTCTCGCTGAGTTTACATCGTACGTTGTTGAGGCTCCGAATCTTTATGTCACGGCGAATAAGGAATTTGTTGGGGCGGGTGGCATTGACGTTCTCGAAAGTGTATTGCATGAACAAATAGGCGACGAGGAGACAACTCGATACGTGGCTCGAATTGCCGCCAACGCCATAGGTTCAGGGGAGCCGAATACTTTGGAGCCGGATTTCAAGGTTGTAATGTATTTGGCGGAGGCACTCGAACGATATTCCGATTCAGAGCAGCTCTGTAGCTGTACTCTGCGTGTCTTTAGCGTTTTTCCGTCTTCACCGTATGTTGACATGAACGCTATAGCATCGTTATTTAAAAACACCGAGTCGGAGGCAGTTGCTATAGAAGCTATTCACTTCCTATGCAGTGTGGCGATGAGTGTGAAGACTCTGAAGCAGCTAATTCATACAACTGGTTGCGTGCAGCGGGTGCTGGAGGTTATGCGGAAGTATGCGGGAAATGCTTCGATACAGGAGTACGCCTGTAGTCTGCTATCATACCTTTCTTTTGACTCCGAGACGATAACCTCTTTCATAACGGATGCGAATGGCATCATTCTCGTCCTTGCAGCAATGCGAAACTTTCCTGAGTCAGAGGACTTGCTTGTTTCTGCTTGCGCTGCTCTAAGTGGCTTGACGTTTAACAATCTCAAGGGCCAAGAGGTTATCGTCTCGGAAAAGGGCGTTGCTCTGATTCTGGAGGCGATGGGCCGCGGGAAAAGTGCTCGACTACAAGACAACGGCTGCCTGGCGCTTGGGACCATGTGCTGGAACAGTGATTTGAAGGCCGACGTGATACGCTACGGCGGCGTGCAGATGATCATGAGGGCACTGGCGGCGCATTACACAAACGCTGGTCTTGTAAAAAATGCATGTCGTGCTTTGGCGCAAGTTGCTTTTAACTGCGAGGCCTACCGTGATGACATGCACGCAAGCGGAGTTATACCACTGATTATGAAGGGAATGGCTGAGCATCCGAACTATGACCGTGTGCAAATGCACGGTTGTGTGGCTTTGTCTTACCTTTCCTGGAATAATGAGCAGAATTCTGCGCAGATAATATCGAACAACGGTTATGCTGTTATCATTAACGCGATGCGAAACCATGCACATAATGCTGAAGTTCAGGAGCATGCTTCGCGTGCTCTCGCAAACATTGGGGGAGTCCGCTCGGATGAGCTCACACCAGCATTGGAGTTAATAATTGGGGCTATGCGGCGTCATGAACATGTGAGTGAGGTTCAGGAGGAAACTTGTCGTGCCATAGTCACCCTCTCACTAATTTCGACGTCTTACAAAGATAAACTGTTTGAGCTTGGTGCTGCCGAATGTGTTGTGACTGCTATGCACAACTTTCCATCTACCCAAGTGGTGCAGCAGGAAGCATGCAACGCGTTGGCTCACCTTGCATACGAACACGCCAATCTTAACCGAGCAGTGACAGAACTCAGTGGAGTGGAGGTACTTTTGAGAGCGATGAAGACGTACGTAAATGTGCCAAAAATACAACTAAATGCGTGTGGAGGCCTTAGCGCCCTAGCTTTTGACAACACCATAGCACAGAAGCAGATCTACGACCTTGGGGGTGTAGCGTGTATCATACGAGCCATGGAGAACTTCGAGCGGCTGCGCATGCTGGAGTTGGGTTGTTCTGTGCTCGGGACGCTTGCATGGAACTCTGAGATAAAGGAAAGCGTTGCCGTGGTGGCGATCCCTGAAATTCTGAAGGCTATGCGAGTGCATCACGACAGCCCACTACTCCAAAAATCTACGTGCCGTGCAATTTCCCAGTTCGCGTTTAACTCGGAGAGTAATCGTAAACTACTGGCCGAATCTGGCGCCATACCGTTAATCGTCCTTGCCATGCGCACACACGTTACCACAGACAAGCTTCTCGTGCACGGAATAAAGGCTTTGACATATCTCTGTTGGGAGAATTCCCAGGTCGCAGAGGCTATCATTAGTGAGGGTATCGAAGAGGTTCTCCAACACGTTATTGACACATATCCGGCGTCTACACGGGTTTATGGTGAAGCTGCCCATCTATCCAAGATTCTTTTCCGCAAAGTTACGGGCAGCCCAAACCCGAGTGTACGCGTCTATTCCCCACCGGTATTCTCGCCTGTTTCCGTGTCACAGACCCCGGGGTCTGCCGTCACTCGCACAGATACCGCCATGTTGCTGAGCCCACCCTTGCGGGACGCGTCCGATGTTGGGCATTTTTACGGTCGCCACTCAGATACAGGCCGAAAGGATGATTGGCATCCCGCTGAATATCAGAAGTCTCCGAAACTAGAGCACCAGCAACAAAGACAGCAACATCAACGAAACAACCGTGGGGATAAGGAGACGCAGGGACCCGGTGAGACGAGGGGTGAAATTGACGGAGCGGGTCGCAGGCGCCGCAACCGGCGTCGAGGAGGAGGAGGAGGAGGAGGGGGGGGCGGTGGCCGCTTTGACAGACCCCCCAATCAGTGCGAACCCCCAGGCGCACTCGTTCGTGATTCCCCCGAACGTCGCACCGAAGTTCACAATACCTGGTCCCCGCGACGGGACGGTGGGTCTTCTCGTCCGCTGTCTCCTGACGACCTATGGGATGACCCCCACCCGAGCACATACCATGGGAATCGTGAGCTCGGGAATCTCAGCTGGCAGCAGGTGCAGCTTACTCGTCAACAGGAGGAGCGACACGTGACTTCAGGCGATAGGTCATATCGTGGAGGGGGAGGTGGGGGACGGGGTGGAAGAAGGTATCCAAACCCGCGAGGTAATGCCCCTACTCGTGGACGTGGTGATAGTAGAAGGTGCCAGTAAGTTTTTTTTTTTCGGATGATGCTACGATATTGGGCGTCCCTGTCAAACGCTTTTTTTTTTGTGTGCTCGCGTTCGGTCAGCCTGAGAAGGAGCGGGGGAGGGAAAGGGGGAAGGGTGTAAGGAGGGAGGAATTGGATGGAGGGGCAGGATTCTTTTGGGCAGCCGTAATTAAGCCACTCTGTGTGAAACTGATCGCTTCTTTTGGCACAGCAGACATACATGTTAATTTTTCTCTATTTTTTCCCTTGTATTCGGTAAGAGGAGAAGGAGGCGGCTGGCGAGCCGCTCGTTTTGCCTCATGTTTCACTCTGCTGTCGTACAACTTTGATCGATCTGACCGCCTCTTTGGCGTACCTATTTTTCTTTTTTTTTTTTGTGTGTCCCTTGGTTCGTTGTATACTTTTCTTTCGGTTCTATCTCCGTGCGACTCTAATTGCTGTTTCACTTTCCCCTCCGATCTCTTCTAGGAATACTGGGAGGAAAGGACATCATGAGCGTACCTGAGTGGGCAAGAAGTGAGCATTCCATTGAGGAGGCTAAGGAATATTTGCGGACGGGAAATTCAGTGGACTTCTTCGAGTTAGTTTCGAGCCACATCCTCCGAGAACACCCCCTGGATGTTGCGGCCTTTGCCCTGGATCTAGTAGAACGTATTTCAAAGTTAGGGAACACTCTTTCAGCCCGCGATTATCACCCTAAGAGGGTAGAGGATAATAAGTACCTGCAGGAAAAGAATGTGTGCGAATTCCTTAACGAGTGGATATTGGCCCTTTTGAAAGAGCGCCCAGACACGGACGAGGCTCGTATGAGCTTCCATAAGCGCTACCTGAAGTCACTGGTAGATGGTGGCGGTTGTTCCCAATGTACTTCGGTCAACTGAACATAAGCAAGGGCAAGTACGCGAGATGTAGGGAGCGATCAAGCGAAGGGGAAGAAAACTAAAAAGGGAGAATAGTCAAAAAAGGACAGTCGAATCTTAGTTTCTGGAACTGCTCTCGCTTTTTTAGCTTTAGTTCCTAACTTCTGAAGAATATCATATCCAAATACGAATATTATCAAATGGCTTGATGGTAGGTGGCCCGTATTTTTGCTTCTTTGTGTTTCTTGCCTTCTCAGGCTTGGTTGTTAGACCTATGGTAGTAACAATTACATCATTGTTTTTCTTTCGACACCCCCGCACGGTGACGCCGATGGTAACGTTACCGACGTGCGGGGTACCACTTCGTTCCACTACTATTTCCATGATGTGTGACATAAACATGCTACTTATTATCTCGCTTACTCTTTTGAGCAAGGGTAAGTCTGTGGAACGGTGATATTGTTGGTTTGACGACCCAAGCACTATGTTGCGGCCATTCGTCGGGAGGATAGGACCGCTGGGAGGCCATGGGCACAGAAGGATGGTGTGTAGCACCATCTGCCTGTTTCAGCGTGGCCAGTGGGGAAATGAAGGGTCCAGAGGAGATCAGCGCAACTACGACAATCGAGGTGGCCGAGGCGAGTGGGGAGACCGGGGCGGTCAGCGTGGTGGCAATCAGCGCGACTACGGAGATCAGCGCAACTACGACAATCGAGGTGGCCGAGGCGAGTGGGGAGACCGGGGCGGTCAGCGTGGTGACAATCAGCGCGACTACGGAGATCAGCGCAACTACGACAATCGAGGTGGCCGAGGCGAGTGGGGAGACCGGGGCGGTCAGCGTGGTGGCAATCAGCGCGACTACGGAGATCAGCGCAACTACGACAATCGAGGTGGCCGAGGCGAGTGGGGAGACCGGGGCGGTCAGCGTGGTGACAATCAGCGCGACTACGGAGATCAGCGCAACTACGACAATCGAGGTGGCCGAGGCGAGTGGGGAGACCGGGGCGGTCAGCGTGGTGGCAATCAGCGCGACAACTCTAACCAGTTCGGATACAGGAACGAGAGAGATGGTGGGATCGGACGGCAGCGGTCGGCGCGCGACAATTTTGGCGCCCATGACAATCGTGCTTCCGATGAACGTGGATCAACTGACCCCGCCGTGGGAGAAGTGTTTGATGAACAAGCTGCCAAGATCCTCTACGAACTGAAACGCCGGTTTAAGAGCTCAAAAACCGGGAAAGAGAGAAGGGACGTACAACGTGAGGCCCGCCGCATCGTGCGGCGAGCGCGCGTCGACCCATCGACCCAGGACGAGAAATCGGTGACACTACTTCTCAACTGTGCCGCTACCTTCCGGTGCTATCCACATACAGAGGGAATAAAACAGGCTACAGAATGGATGCGGAAAAATATTGACGGCTTGTCACCCCAAAACGTGGCCCTCTTCACGAACGCAATTGGAGCGCTCTCGGTAGTGGATAGCGATACCATTTTAATTAATGAGATATCTCCTGCAGTGGAAGCTTGTTACGGGCAAATGAACCCCGTGGAACTAGTGATGACCCTGCAAGCCTTCCAACGTGGGAGAATAACAGAAAATGAAGACCTTCAGGTATCACTATTGCAGCAGTTAGTAACTTGTGTGCCGCAGATGCCGGCGCCCCAACTGTCCACCCTGGCGGGCGTCTTGGTGGACACACCTCTCCGGAAACGTGACGAAGCGACGTGGCAGGAGATCGCCAAAACTGTCGTCTCAAAGGCAGCCAGCGGTGCGGAGAACATGCATTCTCGAGAGGTTATAACGCTTCTAAAAGCCACACCGCGCCTTGGTGTCCCGGAAGACCACAGTTTCCATCTGGTTGATCGGGCCATTGCGACAGTGGGGTTCCACACGGACGAGCAAATTGGGGAGCTTCTTGAAGCAGTATCATACTACCGTGATCCTCAAAAGACTTGTGGGAGGGAGCTGAACGAAAAACTCGACAAATTGGTTGATGCCCTATGGGCTCGTCTTCAGAAAGTGGCGCCCTTTGCGGATGCTGCAAGTGTTACAACGATCATGCGTGCCGCGCACAGGTCAGGTATCGATGTTCCTCGTGACATTGTGAGCACTCTGGTTCAAGCGGTGATGAGGGAGCTCCGTTACCACCGTTTTACCTTCCGGCGAGTGGCATCATTGTCTGAGGCTTTGGCGTTGCAGAAGGTACCCGCGAAGGAGCTACTCGCCATGCTTGGCGACTACTGCATCGGAAAGCGACCTCCACGGGAGGAGCGCGGCGAGAACACCCCCGTTGATGACCATAACTCAGGAATTGAAGAACGCATGGACATATATGCTCGCTTCCTTGGGGACTTGACAAAAGCGCGTATTGCACTAGAAAATGCCCACAGTTCCAACGCCGGAAACGGTGAACCGGGTTCAAGTGTTTCTCAGATTCTTGCACAGAGGCTGGAAGACAGCGTGGGCTCCGCCCCTCCGCGGGAGCTTCTCAAGTCTGTGCGAGCGATCTGCACCGCAGCTGACGACTGCCCGTTTCGAAATCGTGCGAATGACGGAAAGATCATAGCACTGTCTGAGCAACGGATTGCGAAGGAGGGCGCCAGTTTCATGGAGGGAGTGCGCAAGACGACCATGGAAAATTTTCTGTCGGCTGTTAGTGGCATTCCACAGGCGCAGAAGGTGGTTGAGGTACTTTCCCACCAAACTAGGTAAAAACACCTCCTTGGCAAGGTGGAGGTGGGCCTCTGCACAAACGCAATCACATGTAAGTGACATGTGCCAATCTGTAATAATCCTTTACGTTCACAGAAATGCCTTTGTTATCCACATGCACATACACGAAGAGGCGGAGCGGAAAAGAGAAAAAAAAGATAAAAATAGGACCCTGAGGGGCTTCTATTTATCGGAAATTTTTTTTTTCTTGAATCCACGACCTCCAGCGGCGCGCGTGTCAGGGTGACCTCACTAGGGGTGTGCTGACCGTAGGAGTAAAGTATAAACCGTATGTTTCTCTCATTTGTTCATTAGTGTTCCTTCGGGGATGGTTGACAGTAGGGCTACCAATGTATGGTAGTAGGAAGGTTCACCAACGCTGAGACGCATTGTACATGCAGTCACTTATCTTCTTTTTCTTTTTTTGTGAACTTCTGAGACGGAGGAAGGGCCGTGAAGAGCAAATTTAGACTGACAAGAGGAATAAAATAGCTTGTAGGAGCTGATGCATGTCTGGGCTATGGAGTTTTAGGGACAATGCCCCCTCATCGCATTGTGTTGGTGCGACAACGAGGGCGGTGTTGCCAGCTTCCGCCGACGAAATTGTATTGCAAGATGCACTGGTGGAGAGCAGTTCAATGCTGGTGGGAAATGCGGTACGTGGCTTCGAGACGGTCACCGATGTTGGTTTGGTCGTTGAGGAAATGCAGGTAGAGTGGGTTGAGAAAACGCTGGGAATTCTTAAGAGTTCTTCGTATCACTTAAGCAATCAGTGCGAAAAGGGGTCTGAGTCGATGCTAAATCACCCTGGTGAGGGCTGTTCCTCGACAGCAACTTCTTTGAACCTGTTGGACGAAGAAGACATGGAAGTAGTGCGTTCACTACTGAAACCTCGCGGTGATTGTGGCATCAAAGTTCGCGGGGCTACATCTAAGCGGAACTGTGGGCCCATTGAACCCTCATCGTCCGTGTTGCGCACAGCGGGTACGGCACCGCGGAGGCGAGATCGACCGTGCGCCGCTGAACCACGCGAGGTAGACACTGTGCCTGTTGTAAGGGTTCAAGTAGCTCGAAAGAGCGGCACGCGGCCGTTTGTTGCTGCAGAACTGCTTGACTATCCGCTTAAACCATCATGGAACAACACCAGAGGTTCTGCCCAACGATTGAAAGAGCGCGTTCCTGCCACGCGCATGCCGCAGCGAGCAGCTGTTGGGCCAGCCAATCAGATTATCTGTGATTCCACAAGTTTTCTCATACCGGGGTCAAACATTTCGCTTAAACAGCCAAAGGAAGTGACATCGATTTGTAGGACGCGGAAGAAAGCGCCACTCTACGATGCGCTGCCACTACAGACGCAAGTTACCCTCTTGTCACTTGAGGCTACCCGACAAAGTGGGTGGCACCGTGATCTCTTGGATAAGTTCGACACAATCGCACGCAAGTGGCGCTCCCTTCACATGAGGAAGTTTGTTTGGGGGAGGTGGTGTTTTCGTCAAGGTAAAAGGGTTGGGGTGCCAATTTCCGTACTCGTAGCAGTGACTGACTCTTCCTTTCTCACCCCCCAGCGTGTAGGCTCTTTTCCACTATTAGCCGGCCATGCCATGAAGGTTATCGACGGTCCTGACGCTCGACTCCTCCGCTGGTACTTTGTGATGTGGGTGGCCGCCGTCCAAAGGGTGCAGGAGCAACGTTCATCTGCAGGAAGATTTGGTCCCATACATTCATAATACCAAAGAATAAAAAAGTAGATTGATACATAAATAGATCTATGCAGAGATATGGATACGCACTCGAGTATGTGTGTGACTTCGTACCTGAATGTGAATGGAGATAGTGCTTTATTTCCTTATATGCTTGGAAGGTGCCACCGTACAGAGCACATGCACTCTCAGCCGCTGTTTGCCGCTGCGGTGGGTGGTAAAATGTCATCGTTGCGAGCTGTGTAGGTCGACCATCGCAGTGCCCAGGGTTTGGACGGCACCGGGCCTACATCGTTGCTAACTTTTTAACAGTTGTGGTTAACTTGTTTTCACCTCTTTTTTTTCTCGTCAGTCTGTGAAATACAGCAACCAAAAAACACAAAAGGAAAAGGTGCGATAGCAAGTGGGCCGGGTGAAAGTGTAGGTGGGGAGGGAAATCGTTCAATCACACTATATTCATTTGCTTATATATACAAGCATTCACATCTGAATCTGGCCTACCTCCACTGCGACGTGCTGGAACCATCATTGAAAAGGACCGAAGCAGTTGTGCGAATATAGGTAACCATACAGTCAGTGGAAGATAGCAACTAGTCGGTACTGGGGCGGGGGAAAAAGAACAGAAAAGAGCCGTGTGGTGTGGTAGTTATCCGCATCTAAAGGGAAGGGCACTACTGTACGAGCAGCGCCGGTGACAAATGGCCATCGATTACTCAGGTTTTCTTGATGAACCGAGTGGAGCCTCCAGCGAGGTAACCGCATCGCGGTACTTTGAGATCCGTGGGTCGATACTTTACTGCTGGACCTATAAACCCGAGAATCCAGGAGACAAACCGCTTAGCTCCATTGATCTTACGGACGTGCACATTACACGGGATGAAGCTGATCGGAGGTCGTGGTCAGTCCAGGGTGGAAAACTCCGCAAGCCGCATATGTTCACTGCTGAAAATGAGGAGGAAAGGGAGGTTTGGATAGAGAAGATGACACATCCAAACCCTGCTAACACTGAGATACTTCGCACGTTAGAGCAAACTAGTGATGGGGATGATACAGCTCCTCTTTGCAGTGGTGGAAGCAACAGGGTGTCTTTGAACGACTTCCAATTTGCGGCGAAAATTGGGAAGGGATCATTCAGCTCTGTGTATGCTGCTACAGAGAAAGCTACTGGTAAAACTTACGCAATTAAAAAAATGGAAAAAGAGGTGATTGAGCGCTACAACATGATCGATAACATTTCTGCAGAGAGGCTCATTCTTCAGAAGATTGATCATCCTTTCATCGTGTCCCTTCATTATGCCTTTCAAACCAAAGGCAGCCTTTACCTTGTGATGGATTTCTTATCCGGAGGAGAACTATTCTTTCATCTCGAATCTGTGTCGGTTTTTGACGAGTGGCGTGCAAAGTTTTATTGCGGCGAGATTGCGCTCGCCCTTGGCTATCTTCACGCGCAAGACATCATTTACCGCGACTTAAAGCCCGAAAACGCAGTGCTTGACGCGGATGGACACGTGTGCCTTACCGACTTCGGGCTTGCCAAGATGGATGTACGCGATGGTTGTAATTTCACCTTCTGTGGGACTCCAGAATATATAGCTCCAGAGTTTCTGCTTGGGAAGCCCCACGGGAAGGCGGTTGACTGGTGGTCGCTCGGTATTCTACTATACGAGATGCTGGAGGGCATACCACCCTTCTACAGCGAGAATGTAAGTGCCATGTATGATAAGATACTGAGCTCCGAACTGCAGTTTGGCGACGGTGAGGGCGGGAGCAACAACATGCCCCAAATATCGGAGGAGGCCCAAGACCTTCTCCGCCGGCTCTTAGACCGCAACCCCGACACCCGACTCCAGGATGTGGAGGAGCTGAAAGGTCACCCATTCTTTCGTGACCTCGACTGGGAAAAGCTGTTCCGGCGAGAGATTGAACCCCCGTTCCGCCCAGACGGCAACGCGCTGAGTAATTTCGATCAAGAGTTCACTTCTGCGGACCCTCCAATGGTACAACCGGACGATGAAGTAGTGGAGGACAAAAGCATATGCGGTTTCACGTTTAATGGGAGATCAAGACCTACATAGCGTTTGCTTGCATCCACTCTTAGGTGTGGCGCCTTCGTTAGGGACCGCAGCACCGGCTGCTGTTTCCAGAGCATCTTACCTTGCTTCATTTTCGTCCTCTGTTTTACCGTTATGTGTGTGTGTGTGCTACCGCGGTAAAGTAACCTAGCATGTTTGACGTTGTGTGCCACTTTTTTATGTGGACGAACGGTCCCACATGTTGGGAAATGTTAGTCCCTCAAGCACGTACGTGTACGAGAGAGGAATGAATGTATCGTATGCTATATAGTAAATCCAACAAAAAGCATTCCCCTTTCTTTGACACCTCCAGCATATTGCGCACCCTTTAAGGTTTGCCGGACCCGATCCTTCTACTTTCTACAGTTCGTTTGGCACAACGAATGGGACATTGTGAAGAAATCAGTTGTTCGGAACATAATATATTGCCCTTGATTAGCTTTGCAGACGTTTGTACGCCATGTGTACGTACAGAGCGAGTGGCACATCCTTGTCAGTGAATTGAAGAAACGGGGGAAAGTACACACTTCCTGAGTTAGAGCATGGCCTCACACATGTCTCTCTCCAGTCTTTTTTCGACTCTACCCTCTATTTTTTAGTTTTGATATTGTATTCCCTTTCATCGTCGCCCCAGTACTCGAGACACAGCTCACATTACTTATAGGTACCGCAGTCACTCCGCACTACAAGAAAAATACCAGCAACAAGTCAAAGTTTGAAATAAAGGGGAGGAAATGCGTAATTTAAGTGCTTTGCATGTACGGTGCATTTTAAATGTATTGGACCGATCCACGACGGTGACGCAACTGTTACCCTCAGGATGCCACTACAGATTCGACCGCTCTAGCACCACACAGAGGGTCTACATTATGAATAACTCACAACATAACACATGAACAACGAATGAGGGAATAAATGATAAGATAAGGAAATGTCATTTGTGAAGAGCGCATTTATATTGTATGCATGGAAAGATGCACTTAATGTGGTTCGGTTTGTGTATTTCTAATTTGCTGCTGTAGTTGCTGACGTTTGTGGGCACTCGATAGTATTCTGTGTTTCGTATGAGGACCGCTACGTCTCTTCTTCCTTTCTTTGGCTCACGTTATCTGTAGGTTGTGCTGTACGCTCTGCCTTGACTGCTACTCGTATTGTTAGTCGGTTGTCGTTTTCACCCGTTACACTGCTGCCCTATATATATTGGCTTCGGTCCCACACTTTACTACATTATTTGTTAACCTACTGCTGTGATGCCCCTTCTATCATAGGAAAGGTATTATTAAGAAAAAGGCGTGGCGCGGGTGCCCCACTTCGTGGAAGAGAGTGGTTCTTAACGAATTAAGCTATGCGGGCGTGGAGTAACCTGCTAGCGTCTGTGACGATGGCGCCGTTTGTTCTGCTATGTTTTGTCTGCTCTTGCGTTTGGCCCGCCGTAGCTACTGCGGGAAGCATTCCCCTTGCTGTTGTGGGCAGTGTCATCACTTCAGAGGATGCGTACCGTTTTATTGAGGTTCAAGCTGTCGACGGCGCCACAGGAGCTGTTGTGCGCTCCGTGCCACTGGATGCAACGCTTACCTTTACTTTTCACGGTCTACCCCAAACTGTAAGTGAGGTGCGGCTCTTGCCGAGGCTGCCTGAGCGGCGGTTTCGTCTCGATAGCAGTGCCTCTGTACTCACTGCGCCTTTGCGGACAAAAGATGGGGATGGGTGGCTCCACTTATCCGCGATTGTAGAGCAGCAAGATGGTTCACAAGCAGGGGATCAATTACCTGGGAGTATAAGTGCGGCAGTTATGGCAGCGATGATTATTGCCCTTGCGGTGATTGGCCGATATCGATTGTTGTCGCTGTTTCAGTTTCCGGCTCCAAAACCGCCGAAGTTGCGTCGTGTAGCTGTGGCAGTGAATCGGTAAGGCGAGTTTATGGACACGTGTGTGTTCTTGACTTTTCTCACATTCGTATTGCGGTGTGCTGTTGCGAGCATTTTGCATTTTCTGGTGTTGGTGTTGGTGCTGGGTATAGGGGTGCTACTGCTTGTTTATATGTATGTGTGCGTGTAACTCTCACTAGCATATGAACTCGAGTACTTTCTTCCTGCCTCTGCTGCTCGTCTGTTATCATGAAGCAGGTACCTCCTAACTCCACTGAGTTTGTAATTGGGCGCATTTTAACCTTCCTGTTGCGTTGCCACTGTAACAGCACTGTACCCCTTTCCTTCACTTCTGTGTATATGTGCGTGCCAACAACTTTCCGACGACCCGCTGTCTTGTAGAAAGTAGCAACAGGTGAGCCCGTCACGCCTTCTCCCCTGACGATGCCCGCACGTGGCTGTGCCCCTGTTGATGAGCAGATCGCTGGGACAGACACGGAAGGACGACGCTACAGGTCAGTGGAGGAGATGTGGGGACGCGAGTTGCAGGGTAACTTGTACGACGCGAAGACAGGGTGGTATGGTAAGTCTCTCCAGTACTGGGGCAGCGTTCCGGCTACCGTCAGCGGTGTACTGGGCGGTATGGATAATGTGCATGATATCGACATCCGTGATTCACGCGCTTTCATATGCTGCTTGCCGGAGCGCGGCACTACACGTGCACTTGACTGCGGTGCCGGTATTGGTCGAATCACCAAGTCCCTTTTGTGCCACTTATACGATGTGACAGATCTTCTGGAACCGGTGGCAAGCATGCTGGAGAAGGCGAAAGAGGAACTTGAGGGGTTTCCAGTGGGCGATTTCTTTCAGTCGTCGATGGAGACAGCGAAGCTTCAACCGAAGACATACGACCTCATTGTTATTCAATGGGCGGCGATCTATCTGACAGACGAGGACTTTGTTGCTTTCTTGGTACGCTGCAAGGAGGCACTGACACCGAAGGGGTACATATTCTTCAAGGAGAATTGCGCGTCTGACGACGAGTTCATTGTTGACAAGGAGGACAGTAGCCTGACGCGATCCGACAAGCACTACAAGCGTATATTTGCCGCTGCCGGTATTGAGGTTGTTAAGGAGGCTATGCAAGGCGATTGGCCTGATGATCTGCTGAAGGTGAAGATGTACGCACTACGCTAAGCAGTTGGTCCTCCCACCGGTTGTTGATGTGTTCTCACTTCTTGTTGGCGCATTGCTGTTGTCGTCACTTTGTTTTGTTGTTCTTTGCATGGTTTATTTTTTTCAATTAGAGGCCACTACCTCTGCGTTGCCATCGGTTGGCTTACCCTAACGGTGGCACTGCCAACCCTCGTACTCGTCACACGGTGGTCTTCTACCTCTGCATGAATTTTTTGTGTTATTTTTGTTAATGTCCGACTATTTATTGTTGTTACGTCCCTTAGCTACTTTTGTGTGTGTTTAGTGTTGTTACTTTTGTAGCGGGTAAATCAATTCACGGTTATCAGGTTAAATAGGGGATAGCCATAATCAGGACTCTGGTGTGTAAAGGCGTGCGTGCGTAGACAGAGAGATTACATCGAGATGTCTGCACTTGCGGAGGCCGAGCGCATGGAGCGCGAAAAAGCCCTTATGGAGGGACAGCAGCGGGTGGACATGCTCCGTGAGACGGTACGTATAATGGCGAATCGGCAAGCCGTTCTCGTCGGGACGAAGCGCCGTCTGCAAATTTCCACCGGAGAGTTGCAGCGTCTCTCTTCTGACCACTGTGTGTATGAGAGTGTGGGCCGCGTGTTTCTCCGGACACCGGTGCCGGCGTTCATAGAGAAGCAGATGGAGGCTGCAGAGAGGTGCGAGGCCGAAGAGAAGCGGCTGATGAGTGAGAAGCAGAGAGTTGTGGAGCAACTGCAGAAGGATGAAGTGCAGCTCCGTGAAGCAGCACAGCAGTACATGGCTGAAATGAGTGCCCGTCGGCAGTTACAACAGCAGCAGCAGAAACAGTAACAGCTACGCTCTGCCCGCAATCGGCGTTCTAGGTATCTGCCGATATTGTGCATTTCTGTTGTCTGAGGTGTGCGCTACAGAATGTGCTGCTTTGGAGTGCGGCACCCTATCAGCAAGGGTCCGTTCCAAGTAGTTTTGGCGTGCGTGTGTGAGTTTGACTGTGATGCATGGGACACCGTATAATTTAACGTCTCAGTCACTGGTGATTTCTAGGTCTGTTTTCATTTGTGTGTACCCTGTTTTCTGTTTCCATTCCTGTTCTGGGTACATCTTCCTCTTTTATTTCTCAAACCCGTTATGTGAACGTGGGGAGGAAGGGAGTGTGTGGCACTCGGTCGGTTGCGTTGAAGGTGAGGTTTGCTTGGACCGGCGATGCTGTGCAGCGGCCGCATTATTCTCAAGAAGAAATGGATTCCTCCACTTGGTTACCGGCCGAAGGATTTCGAGAGAAAATTGCGTTCTCCGCGTTCGTCGAAACCGTGGCGCGACCGCCGCGCGGCATCGGGTGGGCAGATTGAGGTTTCACCGAGTACCGCGGCGGCGAACATTCCGCGCGGTGACCTTGTCTTTAGACCCCCGCTCGGTATTCGTGATGTGCGACCGGGCTCTCCTTCGGAGCTTCTTCCAACCTTTGGAGTTTCAGAAGAGCATCTTGCTGCGCATGCTCTTCCCGCTGCGGGGTCGCAGGTGGAAGGCGGGGATGTGTTAGCTGTAGCGGTCCCACGGTCAGCATCACATCTGACGCTACCATTTGGGAGGGCACTAAACGTTAATGTTGAAGAAATCAAGACATATGAGGAGGGACCTGTGCCCATACACCTTCAGCAATTCCGGCGTAGTAGGCGGGAAGCAGCCGATTCCATCATTCTACCTCGCCATATTAACCGACTGTTCCATAAAATAATGGGTTGGTCGGAAGACCTCGTGAAAGTGGAAATGGATGAAGCCCCAACCCCAAACACAGGTGGAGTGCCCTCTGACACCGCGGCAGTGCGTGCGAAGGAAGCACAGGAGTCTGAAGTTCCGTTGCTGAGGATGAAATACGATAACGTTGTGGACAAGATGAAGTATGGTGTTCTTCTTGACAATTATGAGAAGGACAAGTTTGCGATCGAACACCAACTTGAGATTGCTGGCGAGAAGTTCGAGCGGAAGTTCCTTGACTGGGAGGGTATGCATGTTCTCGATCAGGACCCCAGTGCGGCAGTGCGCGAGGTGCTTGAGAACAAGGCATCAATAGTAATGGAACAACCATCCTCGTTTGCCATACCTGTAGTGAATCGTGACTGCTGCCGCGGGTGTGGTGCGCTTCTGCAGGACCAAGATGAGAACTCTTTCGGGTATGTGCGGAAAGGTGATGTGGAGCGGTACATCATTGAGAAACAACAGAAAATGAGGGCGCGTGCTGAGTACGCGGATCGAATGTCTGAGCTGCAGGCGCACTGGCGGAAACATGGTCGGCGTGTGGGCGAGGAGTGGCTGGATTTTATGACCCAGGAGGAATTTGATGCCTTTTACCGAGATAGGAACGCGCCGTTTGTATGCCACCGCTGCCACGCGCTAGAGAACCTCGGGATGGAGGGGCGGCGTCGCATATGGTCAGCACCGGACTTCACTGACAAGTTGCGTGCCCTTCGTGAGAAGAAATGTGTAGTGGTTCTTGTTGTTGACGTAACAGATTTTCCTGGGACTATGGTGTATGACCTCCCGGGCCTCATATCGATGAACAATGATGTGATAATTGCTGTGAATAAGATGGATTGTGTTAGGAATCGCTCCTTCAACTACCGAGGCAAGGATCGTGCGGTCGCTGCTTGCCTTGTGACCGAGCGGTACGTGAGACGGTGGGTGACTGGGATCGCCGTTCAGTTTGGACTACCACGTCACCAGATAAAGGACGTGATTCCTTTGTCTGCGAAGCGTGGTTGGAATGTAGAGGCTCTAATAGCGGCTGTGGAGGAGGCCTCCAACCTCAACCTTCGGCGACCAACAAAACCCATACCGACGTATTTCGTTGGTGTTGCGAATGTTGGGAAGTCCTCCGTTATTAACGCCATTGCCCACAAACTGTATGTGCCTCTGCCACCCCACCCGGAGAGTCGGAAGGTATACTACACGAAGAAGGCACCGGATGGAAGTGAGTCTGTTTTCTGGCGGTGGTACACACCTCCTAATGTGAACCAGGCGGAAATGATTGACATTCCATCTCGGCACGACAAGAAAGCCTCGAAGCTGGTAACTACCTCCTCCTTGCCTGGTACCACGGTTGATGCTGTTGCAGTGCGCGTTTCGCTGAGTAAAGGCGCGGAGAAGGGCCGTGCACATCTGTTTGACACACCCGGCCTCCTTCCGCATTGGCACCGTCACTCACCCCTGACGCTACTACAGATGCGACGCACCCTCATTCGCAAGTTCCGCAATCCTCAGTGCTTTATCCTGGTGCCTGGGAACACATTGTTTCTCGGAGGCCTCTGTGCCGTGGACGTAGTGAAAGGAACGTCGCGCGGGATGCTTTTCATGGTTTACACGTCGCAGAAGGTACGTAACGCCATCATTAACACAGACCGGTCGGATGAGTTTTGGAGGGAACAACTTGGTCGTGCGCTTGACCCACCCGGATCTGTGGAACAAGTTGGTGATCTTCGGCTCACGGAGTCGAGGAGCTATTTGTTTGAATGCTACCAGCGTAACCGAAAGCGGCCAAAGGCGGATATCTATTTCTGCGGACTTGGCTGGGTTGCGTTCTGTGTGAATGAGCCCGCAGATGTGGTACTGCGTGTGCGGACCTTACCGGGAGTAGTGCATGGTGTGCGCGAACCGTTGCGGTACAAGGACCTACTGGCATTTAAAGGGTGGCCGAAACTGCATTTATATTGTATGCATGGAAAGATGCACTTAATGTGGTTCGGTTTGTGTATTTCTAATTTGCTGCTGTAGTTGCTGACGTTTGTGGGCACTCGATAGTATTCTGTGTTTCGTATGAGGACCGCTACGTCTCTTCTTCCTTTCTTTGGCTCACGTTATCTGTAGGTTGTGCTGTACGCTCTGCCTTGACTGCTACTCGTATTGTTAGTCGGTTGTCGTTTTCACCCGTTACACTGCTGCCCTATATATATTGGCTTCGGTCCCACACTTTACTACATTATTTGTTAACCTACTGCTGTGATGCCCCTTCTATCATAGGAAAGGTATTATTAAGAAAAAGGCGTGGCGCGGGTGCCCCACTTCGTGGAAGAGAGTGGTTCTTAACGAATTAAGCTATGCGGGCGTGGAGTAACCTGCTAGCGTCTGTGACGATGGCGCCGTTTGTTCTGCTATGTTTTGTCTGCTCTTGCGTTTGGCCCGCCGTAGCTACTGCGGGAAGCATTCCCCTTGCTGTTGTGGGCAGTGTCATCACTTCAGAGGATGCGTACCGTTTTATTGAGGTTCAAGCTGTCGACGGCGCCACAGGAGCTGTTGTGCGCTCCGTGCCACTGGATGCAACGCTTACCTTTACTTTTCACGGTCTACCCCAAACTGTAAGTGAGGTGCGGCTCTTGCCGAGGCTGCCTGAGCGGCGGTTTCGTCTCGATAGCAGTGCCTCTGTACTCACTGCGCCTTTGCGGACAAAAGATGGGGATGGGTGGCTCCACTTATCCGCGATTGTAGAGCAGCAAGATGGTTCACAAGCAGGGGATCAATTACCTGGGAGTATAAGTGCGGCAGTTATGGCAGCGATGATTATTGCCCTTGCGGTGATTGGCCGATATCGATTGTTGTCGCTGTTTCAGTTTCCGGCTCCAAAACCGCCGAAGTTGCGTCGTGTAGCTGTGGCAGTGAATCGGTAAGGCGAGTTTATGGACACGTGTGTGTTCTTGACTTTTCTCACATTCGTATTGCGGTGTGCTGTTGCGAGCATTTTGCATTTTCTGGTGTTGGTGTTGGTGCTGGGTATAGGGGTGCTACTGCTTGTTTATATGTATGTGTGCGTGTAACTCTCACTAGCATATGAACTCGAGTACTTTCTTCCTGCCTCTGCTGCTCGTCTGTTATCATGAAGCAGGTACCTCCTAACTCCACTGAGTTTGTAATTGGGCGCATTTTAACCTTCCTGTTGCGTTGCCACTGTAACAGCACTGTACCCCTTTCCTTCACTTCTGTGTATATGTGCGTGCCAACAACTTTCCGACGACCCGCTGTCTTGTAGAAAGTAGCAACAGGTGAGCCCGTCACGCCTTCTCCCCTGACGATGCCCGCACGTGGCTGTGCCCCTGTTGATGAGCAGATCGCTGGGACAGACACGGAAGGACGACGCTACAGGTCAGTGGAGGAGATGTGGGGACGCGAGTTGCAGGGTAACTTGTACGACGCGAAGACAGGGTGGTATGGTAAGTCTCTCCAGTACTGGGGCAGCGTTCCGGCTACCGTCAGCGGTGTACTGGGCGGTATGGATAATGTGCATGATATCGACATCCGTGATTCACGCGCTTTCATATGCTGCTTGCCGGAGCGCGGCACTACACGTGCACTTGACTGCGGTGCCGGTATTGGTCGAATCACCAAGTCCCTTTTGTGCCACTTATACGATGTGACAGATCTTCTGGAACCGGTGGCAAGCATGCTGGAGAAGGCGAAAGAGGAACTTGAGGGGTTTCCAGTGGGCGATTTCTTTCAGTCGTCGATGGAGACAGCGAAGCTTCAACCGAAGACATACGACCTCATTGTTATTCAATGGGCGGCGATCTATCTGACAGACGAGGACTTTGTTGCTTTCTTGGTACGCTGCAAGGAGGCACTGACACCGAAGGGGTACATATTCTTCAAGGAGAATTGCGCGTCTGACGACGAGTTCATTGTTGACAAGGAGGACAGTAGCCTGACGCGATCCGACAAGCACTACAAGCGTATATTTGCCGCTGCCGGTATTGAGGTTGTTAAGGAGGCTATGCAAGGCGATTGGCCTGATGATCTGCTGAA
>NC_026739.1:491842-495729 GCF_000210295.1 Trypanosoma brucei gambiense DAL972
GAGAAGCCAGTTTTTCTCCTTGATGTTTTTTCACGTAAACACTTTGTTTAAAAAGTTATGTAACATAAAATATATGTTGGTTTTTATCTTTTTTCTTTTCGGTTTCTGGTAAGTAAAGTTTAATGGGAAATATGGCGTAAGCGATATCATATCACTTTGTCTGAGGGAAGAAAGAATGAGGTCATAAATGGCAGATGGTAACAGTGTAATATCTTGAGTTGCTATCTATATTACCTTGTTTGTTTAAAAAAGGAGTTTGAAAGTGATGATGCTGGTTGATTAACATCGTGTTTTTTTCACACTTCCTTTATTTCCTTTATCCTTCTTTTTTTTTCATAAAAGATGATTACATCCTATATTATGAGGGTTCAATATTATTGTTTCTACTTGTTGAGTTGTTTACGCTTGTATATCTACTCGTTTATTCCCAGATGTGTACGCAGGCGGTGAGGAGGGTTGTAAGAAAACGGTAACGTAACAATTCTAACGGTTCCACATTTTTGCCTTTTTTTTTTTTAAAGAGTATATTAGGTTATGATGTTGTGCAGTTTTTGTTGAAGAGGGACATTTACTTTATCTTCGATTACTCTTTTGAAGCACTAACGATGTAATGACCTGCCTCGCATAACACTACACTGAGCAAACTTGCTCACGTGAAGAATAAACGAATTCTGTATTTTGATTGTGTCTGTGCCGTGGACGTAGTGAAAGGAACGTCGCGCGGGATGCTTTTCATGGTTTACACGTCGCAGAAGGTACGTAACGCCATCATTAACACAGACCGGTCGGATGAGTTTTGGAGGGAACAACTTGGTCGTGCGCTTGACCCACCCGGATCTGTGGAACAAGTTGGTGATCTTCGGCTCACGGAGTCGAGGAGCTATTTGTTTGAATGCTACCAGCGTAACCGAAAGCGGCCAAAGGCGGATATCTATTTCTGCGGACTTGGCTGGGTTGCGTTCTGTGTGAATGAGCCCGCAGATGTGGTACTGCGTGTGCGGACCTTACCGGGAGTAGTGCATGGTGTGCGCGAACCGTTGCGGTACAAGGACCTACTGGCATTTAAAGGGTGGCCGAAACTGCGGCGTCGTTTCACTTCTGCCGGTGTTCCTAATGACGAGGAGGATGATGACAACTCCATTGCCACCGTTGTACGACTGACTGCTGGAGGTGGTGCTTGTGGGTTATCCGCTGCACCTGTGTGCGGCTTACCGGAAGAAGATGTTGATGGTCCTGCAGTACGGGTTGTTCGCAAGTCGGTCTTGCCGAAACCCATTCCGGCGTCGTCCACTCCTTTCGACGGCGTTGTTGAGGAACTGAGCCTATCGGGACAAGCGGGAGGCGGTACGGGTGCGGGGATGTGAGTCTGGCGTGCTACCGTTTGTGCGGAGAACCGACCGACCTTTGTGGGTATAACACAATGCACTGATGTTTGATTCATCCTTTTTCATGTTGTCCCAACCGACTTACTTGTTCCGCTCCGTTCCGTTCTGTTGCGTTGTGCTGCTGATACTGCAATTTCTTTCTCGTCGCTTTTGTTGTCAATTTTCTTTATCGTGCTGCGGTGATCTGCAATGGAGGGGTATGCTGTCGCTGGGGATAGACGTTTGCATTTACATGGATAGTGTTTTCATAGCTGTTCTACCCCTGTTTCTGGAGACGCGGCATTGCTGTTGGTGTTACTTTATATGATTAGTTTTGGTTGTGTTCTGGGGGTGGATGTGCGATGGACGGGTGTGCTGTCTGTTACCGAAGGCCGATGCGTTTTGGTACGCCGTGACTGATGTTACTGTTATTTTTTTAAAGGTTGCGTTGAGTTTCTATCGCCTTGATGTGTGTTGTTAGTGTCTTTTATTTTTGTTGTGTCACTCTTATTTTGCTGATTACTGCTTTATAGTGTGGCAGTTGTCATTCTCGATATCCTTTCTCCTTGATCTACTTCATTACGTGTAATATTACCCTGGTGGGATAACTCTGCCCAAGGCCGATAGTTATAACGCTAACAAGAATCATCTACTTTCAGTCATCTAAAGGTTTGCAAATGTCATCCGCTCCTCTGAGGGTATACGTTCAGTGTAATCCATTACTTGACGTCTCGGCTCACGTGTCCGACGAATTTTTGGTCAAGTATGGTTTGGAGCGCGGCACGGCCATCTTGTTGTCTGAGCGCCAGAAAGGAATATTCGACGATATCGAGAAAATGCCCAATGTGCGGTATGTCCCTGGTGGATCTGGCTTGAACGTGGCGCGCGTTGCGCAGTGGATGCAGCAAGCGTATAAGGGGAAGTTTGTTACATATGTTGGCTGCATTGCAGATGATCGGTACGGCAAGGTTCTGAAGGAAGCTGCCGAGCATGAAGGAATTGTGATGGCTGTTGAGCATACGACGAAAGCAGGGAGTGGTGCGTGTGCAGTTTGTATCACCGGCAAGGAACGCACTCTTGTTGCTGATCTTGGTGCAGCAAATCACCTCTCCAGTGAGCATATGCGCTCCCCTGCTGTCGTGAGGGCGATGGATGAATCCAGAATTTTCTATTTCTCCGGTTTCACGTTAACAGTTGACGTTAATCACGTTCTTCAGGCGTGCAGAAAGGCTCGTGAGGTGGATGGACTTTTTATGATCAACTTATCGGCCCCTTTTATTATGCAATTCTTTTCCGCGCAACTTGGGGAGGTTCTGCCCTATACTGATATAATTGTGGCCAACCGACATGAGGCAAAGGAGTTTGCCAACATGATGAAGTGGGATACGGACTGTGTCGAGGAGATTGCAAGGCGAGCAGTATCTGAGGTTCCTTACACAGGCACAAAAGGTCGTGTTGTTGTGTTCACTCGTGATATTGAACCTACTGTAATTGCAACTAAGGATGGTGTGGAGACGGTTCCTGTACCTCAGTTAGATCAGGACAAAGTAATTGACATGAATGGTGCTGGGGATGCATTTGTGGGTGGATTTTTGAGTGCTTATGCCGTTGGTAAGGATTTGCGGCGCTGTTGCGAAACTGGCCACTACACAGCACAAGAGGTTATCCAGCAAGACGGTTGCTCGTTCCCCGAGAAGCCCAGTTTTTCTCCTTGATGTTTTTTCACGTAAACACTTTGTTTAAAAAGTTATGTAACATAAAATATATGTTGGTTTTTATCTTTTTTCTTTTCGGTTTCTGGTAAGTAAAGTTTAATGGGAAATATGGCGTAAGCGATATCATATCACTTTGTCTGAGGGAAGAAAGAATGAGGTCATAAATGGCAGATGGTAACAGTGTAATATCTTGAGTTGCTATCTATATTACCTTGTTTGTTTAAAAAAGGAGTTTGAAAGTGATGATGCTGGTTGATTAACATCGTGTTTTTTTCACACTTCCTTTATTTCCTTTATCCTTCTTTTTTTTTCATAAAAGATGATTACATCCTATATTATGAGGGTTCAATATTATTGTTTCTACTTGTTGAGTTGTTTACGCTTGTATATCTACTCGTTTATTCCCAGATGTGTACGCAGGCGGTGAGGAGGGTTGTAAGAAAACGGTAACGTAACAATTCTAACGGTTCCACATTTTTGCCTTTTTTTTTTTTAAAGAGTATATTAGGTTATGATGTTGTGCAGTTTTTGTTGAAGAGGGACATTTACTTTATCTTCGATTACTCTTTTGAAGCACTAACGATGTAATGACCTGCCTCGCATAACACTACACTGAGCAAACTTGCTCACGTGAAGAATAAACGAATTCTGTATTTTGATTGTGTCTGTGCCGTGGACGTAGTGAAAGGAACGTCGCGCGGGATGCTTTTCATGGTTTACACCTCGCAGAAGGTACGTAACGCCATCATTAACACAGACCGGTCGGATGAGTTTTGTAGGGAACAACTTGGTCGTGCGCATGACCCAC